>NC_041384.1:679909214-679916399 GCF_002162155.2 Triticum dicoccoides | reverse complement strand
GGTATTTGTCCGAACTTGCCTGGAACCCTTCCGAAGTCCAAACATAGTCATCCAACATATCGATCTTTATGTCTCGACCACTTCGAGACTCCTTGTCATGTCCGTGATCATATCCAAGACTGCGAACCACCTTCGGTACATCAAAACACATAAACTCATAATACCGGTCGTCACTGAACGTTAAGCGTGCGGACCCTACGGGTTCGAGAACTATGTAGACATGACCGAGACTCGTCTCCGGTCAATAACCAATATCAGAACCTGGATGCCCGTATTGGCTCCTACATATTCTACGAAGATCTTTATCGGTCAAACCGCATAACAACATACGTTGTTCCCTTTGTCATCGGTATGTTACTTGCCCGAGATTCGATCGTCGGTATCCTCATACCTAGTTCAATCTCGTTACCGGAAAGTCTCTTTACTCGTTCTATAATGCATCATCCCGTAACTAACTCATTAGTCACAATGCTTGCAAGGCTTATAGTGATGTGCATTACCGAGAGGGCCCAGAGATACCTCTCCGACAATCGGAGTGACAAATCCTAATCTCGATCTATGCCAACTCAACAAGCACCATCAGAGACACCTGTAGAGCACCTTTATAATCACCCAGTTATGTTGTGACGTTTGGTAGCACACAAAGTGTTCCTCCGGTACTCGGGAGTTGCATAATCTCATAGTCATAGGAACATGTATAAGTCATGAATAAAGCAATAGCAACAAACTAAACAATCATCGTGCTAAGCTAACGGATGGGTCAAGTCAATCACATCATTCTCTAATGATGTGATCCCGTTAATCAAATGACAACTCTTGTCTATGGTTAGGAAACATAACCATCATTGATTCAACGAGCTAGTCAAGTAGAGGCAAACTAGTGACACTCGGTTTGTCTATGTATTCACACATGTACTAAGTTCCTGGTTAATACAATTATAGCATGAATAATAAACATTTATCATGATATAAGGAAATATAAATAAAAACTTTATTATTGCCTCTAGGGCATATTTCCTTCAAGAGGCTCTTTGCTGACTGGGGCAGCAAGCACAGGCTGGGTGGGAAGTAGGGCTTTGAGCTCTACTAACACTGCTTCGGCTTCAGGAGTCCACTCGAACTTGTCAGATTTCTTCATCAGTCGGTAAAGAGGCAATGCCTTTTCACCGAGACGCGAGATGAATTGGCTCAGTGCAGCCAAACAACCAGTAAGCTTCTGAACATCATGCACACACACAGGGCGTTTCATTCGTAGAATTGCTCCAATCTTTTCTGGGTTTGTGTCGATTCCTCGTTCGGAAACGAGAAAACCGAGTAATTTTCCGCCTGGGAATCCGAATGTGCACTTTTGACGGATTAAGCTTGATATCATATCTTATTAAGTTGACGAATGTTTCCGCAAGGTCGGTCAGTAGGTCGGAACCTTTACGTGACTTGACCACTATATCATCCATGTACGCTTCCACGTTCCAACTGATTTGAGTGAGCAGGCACTTCTTAATCATGTGCATGACCCCTACAAAAAAAGAATCATGCGCATGAACATGGCGCCAGCATTCTTAAGACCAAAGGGCATGGTAACATAGCAAAAGCACCCAAACGGGGTGATGAAGGCTATTTTTATTTCATCGGGTCCATACAGTCGGATCTGATGGTACCCATAATATGCATCCAAAAAGAACAAACGCTCGCATCCCGCAGTTGAGTCGGCAATTTGGTCGATGCGAGGGAGAGGGAAATGATCTTTCGGTCAGGCCCGATTGATGTGCTTGAAATCTATACACATACGAAGTGAATCATCTTTCTTGGGGACCATGACAACATTGGCGAGCCACTCGGAGTGCTATATCTCGCGGATGAACTTAGCTGCCAGAAGCCAATCCACCTCTTCGCCAATTGCCTTTCTCTTCTCCACGGCGGACCGACAGAGATGTTCTTTGACATGTTTTACTTTTGGGTCGACGGCAAACGGTGCTCAACCAGTCCCGTGGGTACACCCGGCATGTCAGATGGCTTCCATGCAAAGATGTCCTCGTTCTCATGGAGGAACTGGATGAGCGCTTCTTCCTATTTGCTATCGAGTCTTGTTGAGATGTGGGTTGGGGCAGCATTGGGATCAGTAGGGTGAATATGAACAAGCTTTGTTTCACCGACCGACTGAAATGCGGCCTTTGAAGCAGGCTTCTTGGCTCGCAACAAATCACTCGGATCTGCATTTTTTATATATTATTCCATCTCAATTGTTGCCATCTATTCATCGGCAATATTTGAGCCTTTCTAGAGGCACTCTTCTGCTCTTTGCCGATTCCCTGTGACTATGATCACGTCTCTAGGACCAGGCATCTTCAACTTGAGGTATACGTAACACGGTCGAGCCATGAAACGAGCATATGCGGGCCTGCCTAGAATAGCATGGTAGGCACTATGGAAATCCACCACCACAAATGTCAACTTTTCCTTGCGGTAATTCTTTGAATCGCCGAAAACCACATCAAGAGTGATCTGACCGAGTGAATCTGCTTTCTTTCCTGGGATGACTCCGTGAAACCGCATGTTACTCTCACTGAGCTTGGACATTGGAATGCCCATCCCTCGGTGGGTCTCAGCATACAGAATGTTCAAACCACTACCGCCATCCATCAGAACCTTGGTCAGTCGGGTGCCCCCAACGACTAGGTCGACCACCAGGGGTAGCAACATGCGCTGGGTGATCGGACTGGTCGAATGTAATGGGAGTTTTTAACCATTTCAAATACGTCATAGTTGTTGGAGCAACCATGTTCACTTCTCTATTGATAACTTTCAGTCGACTTTTGCTCTCGATGTCAGCAAAAATCAACAAAGTAGCATTGACATTGGGGTAACCATCATCTTCCTCCATATCCTCGTCCTTATCAAATTATTTTTCTTTCTCAGTGGGATGACCTTCTCGGAAACTCTGAATTAGGAGTCGACATTGTCGAGTGGTATGAAGGAAATATGCCCTAGAGGCAATAATAAAGTTATTATTTATTTCCTTATATCATGATAAACGTTTATTATTCATGCTAGAACTGTATTAACCGGAAACATAATACATGTGTCAATACATAGACAAACAAATCGTCACTAGTATGCCTCTACTTGACTAGCTCGTTAATCAAAGATGGTTATGTTTCCTAACCATGAACAATGAGTTGTTATTTGATTAACGGGATCACATCATTAAATGAATGATCTGATTGACATGACCCATTCCATTAGCTTAGCACCCGATCGTTTAGTATGTTGCTATTGCTTTCTTCATGACTTATACATGTTCCTATGACTATGAGATTATGCAACTCCCGTTTGCCGGAGGAACACTTTGTGTGCTACCAAACGTCACAACGTAACTGGGTGATTATAAAGGAGCTCTACAGGTGTCTCCAAAGGTACATGTTGGGTTGGCGTATTTCGAGATTAGGATTTGTCACACCGATTGTCAGAGAGGTATCTCTAGGCCCTCTCAGTAATGCACATCACTTAAGCCTTGCAAGCATTGCAACTAATGAGTTAGTTGCGGGATGATGTATTACATAACGAGTAAAGAGACTTGCCGGTAACGAGATTGAACTAGGTATTGGAATACCGACGATCGAATCTCGGGCAAGTAACATGCCGATGACAAAGGGAACAACGTATGTTGTTATGCGGTCTGACCGATAAAAGATCTTTGTAGAATATGTAGGAGCCAATATGAGCATCCAGGTTCCGCTATTGGTTATTGACCTGAGACGTGTCTCGGTCATGTCTACATTGTTCTCGAACCCGTAGGGTCCGCACGCTTAAGGTTACGATGACAGTTATATTATGAGTTTATGCATTTTGATGTACCGAAGGTTGTTCGGAGTCCCGGATATGATCACGGACATTACGAGGAGTCTCGAAATGGTCGAGACATAAAGATTGATATATTGGAAGCCTATGTTTGGATATCAGAAGTGTTCCGGGTGAAATCGGGATTTTACCGGAGTACCGGGAGGTTACCGGAACCCCCCGGGAGCTATATGGGCCATAGTGGGCCTTAGTGGAAAAGAGAAGAGGCAGCCCAACATGGGCCGCGCGCCCCTCCCCTCCCTTGGTCCGAATAGGACAAGGAGAGGGGGCCGGCCCCTCTCTCTCCTTTCCCCCCTCCACGAATCCTATTCCAACTAGGATTGGGGGGGGGGGGGAATCCTACTCCCAGAGGGAGTAGGACTCTCCTGGCGTGCCTCTCCATGGCCGGCCGCACCCCCCTCCCTTAGTCCTTTATATACGGAGGCAGGGGAACCCCAGAAACAAAACAAGTTGATCCACGTGATCATATTCTTAGCCGTGTGCGGTGCCCCCTTCCACCATAGTCCTCCATAATATTGTAGCGGAGTTTAGGCAAAGCCCTGCTGCAGTAGTACATCAAGATCGTCACCACGCTGTCGTGCTGACGAAACTCTTCCCCGACACTTTGCTGGATCAGAGTTCGGGGATCGTCATCGAGTTGAACGTGTGCTAGAACTCGGAGGTGTCGTAGTTTCGGTGCTTGATCGGTCGGGCCGTGGAGACGTACGACTACATCAACCAAACGCTTCCGTTGTCGATCTACAAGGTATGTAGATCACACTCTCCCCTCGTTGCTATGCATCACCATGATCTTGCATGTGCGTAGGAATTTTTTTCAAATTACTACGTTCCCCAACAGTGGCATCAGAGCCTAGGTTTTATATGTTGATGTTATATGCACGAGTAGATCACAAGTGAGTTGTGGGCGATATAAGTCATACTGCTTACCAGCATGTCATACTTTGGTTCGGCGGTATTGTTGGATGAAGCGGCCCGGACCGACATTACGCGTACGCTTACGCGAGACCGGTTCTCCCGACGTGCTTTGCATAGAGGTGGCTTGCGGGTGACAGTTTCTCCAACTTTAGTTGAATCGAGTGTGGCTACGCCCGGTCCTTGCGAAGGTTAAAACAGCACCAACTTGTAAAACTATCGTTGTGATTTTGATGCGTAGGTAAGATTAGTTCTTACTTAAGCCCGTAGCAGCTGTCGTGGTTCTAACTCTGACAGTGATGTAGGGGGGTGAATATAGAGAGGCTAGATCTTAGCTATTGGGAAGTTGTTACACGCGAGGTTTACGAGTTCAGGCCCTTCTCAGAGGAAGTAATAGCCCGACGTCTCGGAGCCCGGAGGCGGTCGAATGGATTATGCGTGTATGGATTACAGGGGTGCGAATCCTTCATACTGAGGAGGGGTTGGCTTATATAGAGTTCGCCGGACCCCTCCTGCCCTCAGTAGTGCAGGGTTTAAGGTACATTTAAGATGGGGCGTTTCTAGTAACGTCCCTAATAAAGTGCTATAATGATCATAAAGACTACTTAACAGCCGACCGTTTGCCTGCGCAGTGACTTTAGGTCTCCTGGCAGTCGAGTGGTTGGCTTCATGGTCGAGTGATAGCTTCTTGGTCGAGTGTCTTGAACCCGTCGAGTGGGATACCTTCAAGTCGATTGAAAGGTGACTTCTCCTAGGGGTGTCCTAGGGTAGGACTCTTTGGTCAGGTCCGTGTCCCTACCCTAGGTACATGTCTTCATCATTAGCCCCCGAATGGATCGAGGTTAGAGTGGGGAAAGAGTTGGAGATCTTTCCGACCGGTTCTTCGGGCTATGTGAGCGCCTCGTTTTGGGTCAATCGTCACGGATGATGTTGCCAACCTTTTTCAGTCGCCTTGATCCATTCCAGGCCTTTCGTCGAGTGAATTTCTTTGTTTCTGACATACCGAGCGCCAGCGCGATCGGGGTCTTCTGTTTTGACAAGTTGTTTTGTGGCCCGCGGATGTCGCGGGATTCGGATTTTGGGAAGTGCGCGGGACGGGAGCGGCCGCAGTAATCGGAAGCGATAAAGCGGAACCTCCTCGATCCCCGCGTCGTCTTTTTCGCCACGTACTGCGTGTGTGTCTGCTGCGGGATTTGACTGGATAGCTTGGGCCTATCAGTCAGCCACTCGGAAGCGGTCCCTTATAAATCGCCGGCTCGGGGTTTCCAAGCAGTGCGCTCTCTTTTCCTCCTTTCTTCCGCCTCTCCCCCTTCGCAAGTCCTTCCGCCACCTTCGTTCCTGCCCCAACGCAGCAGGCTCGTGCGAGACTTCGCTGGTGACGATGACGAAGAGCAAGACCTCCGCTCTGGAGCGCGCGAAGAAGGCGGCGACGGCGGGGAAAGGGAAGAGGTCAGCTCGGGGCGGATCTTCCTCTAGGACCGCTCTGCCCAAAGGTTGGATCCAGGGCGACTGGATGCCATCGGTGCTCCGGCAAGAGGATCTCGACGATATGGTCGAGGGGGGAGTCATTCCCCACGAAGCTGCGCGTCTTCCGGGGGCCCACATCGACCGAGGGTTTTCTCTGCCGCCCCATCCTTTCTTCCGGAGTTTCCTGAATTTCTTCGAAGCGCAGCTCCACCACTTCACTCCCAACTCCATTGTCTACCTCGCTGCTTTCATCTCCATGTGTGAGGCTTTCTTGGGTTGTCGACCCCATTGGGGACTCTTCAAACACATCTTTACCTGCCATTCTCAATCGGTCAAGAAGGCTAAGTCGAGTGACGAGAGGACGCAGGTGATCCAGCTGTGCGGGGGCCTGGCGATCCAGACGAGGGGGAAGAGTTGTTTTCCATCTATCACCTTCCCGGAGTCGGTCCGTGGCTGGCAGTCGACCTGGTTCTACTGCAAGGACGAGGCGACCCCAGGACAGTCGACTGGTCTTCCTCTTTTTTCCCTCGACCGAGCCGAGAAGCCTGCCTCTCTGAAAGTCGCGCCGGAGGAAAAGGCCCAAGTCAAGGTGCTGGCAGGTCGGGTGGTTGAGCTTGTCCGCGAGGGTGTGACTGGTATGGACCTGCTGGAGGTCTTCCTTCAAAGGCGCATCCAACCGCTCCAGGCCCGCGACCACCCGATGTGGCTGTCTTCGGGTCTTGATGACACCACTCGGGTCCACCCGGAGGAGGTCACCGACGAGATGGTGGAGGGGTGGCTGTCGAGCATCACGGGAACAAAGACAACCCCCGAGGAGCCAGGAGGGTAACCCCACTCGACAACTCGTATGAGGTGGACCAGGTATGTCTTTGTGCTCCCGACTGATATCTTGTCTTCTGCATTGGTCTTCTTTGAATAAGTCGATTGACTTTCGTCTTGCCTGTTGTT
>NC_041384.1:679846703-679908801 GCF_002162155.2 Triticum dicoccoides | reverse complement strand
CGGAGGGGCGATCCAAGCTCACCCACGATCCAGCGCGGGAACGTGGCAAGGCGGCTGCTCCTATTGGGCAGTCGTCGAAACGCCCTCGGACCTCTTCTCCTCCGCCGACTGGGAAGGCTCCCAAGCATCCACGAGCGACGCCATCCAAGCCGCCCAAGGCTCTGCCCAAGATGAAGATAGTTGTTCCTACCATTTCTGGGTAATAATAAGACTTGCTTTCCTTTGTCGACCGTGGACGGATCCTTGGTCGATTCACTGAACCAACTGATTGACTTTCGAGATTTGCAGCGGTGCTACTTCTGAGGTCTCCACCAGGAACGACGACCAAGAGATGGAGGATGCTGTTACCTCCAACCCTGGTACGATTGCTGACGTCCTGCCTTTGAGTCGACTGAACCTTTATTGCTACTCTGGTCGATTGAATGTTTTCCTTGTAGCTCCTCCTCATGTTATCGACCTCCCGGATGACGACGACGACGGTCCGTTGAGAGTGAGGAGGCACAAGAGGGCGTCGGCTGACAAGACCCCCCAATCCGCTCCGGCGTCCGAGGCCATGGCTCGGGATGGTAGTGACACCACTCGGGCTTCTGTGACCTTCGCCGTTCCTCTGGCGAGTGTGCGGCCCTCGGCGTCGACCGCGGATCCACCTTCGCTTTTTGCTGCGTACCCCGTCCCTGAGGACCAAGCGGCTGCTGCAAAGGAGGCTATATGCCAGGCGGGGATCATGATGGAGCAAGTGAAGATGGCTCGGCAGGCCAGCCAAGCAGCCTATGACGCGAGTTCGGCTCTTCAGAGCAACGTCCAGGTCAGTCGACTCGACACTTGGTCTGTTATGATATGCTGTTTGAAGAGTCTCTTTTTCGAAGATCTTTTGTATCTGTATCTGTACACCCACTGGGTGTGTGTGCCAATCCTTTGGACGAGTGGGGGCACGCTAAGTGCACCCACTGGGTGTAGTCCCCGAGACTACGGTGGACTGCTGGCAGTCGACTGTAGTCTTTACATTGTGTTGCTGTAGTTGTATTTCTTCACTCGGTTTGGTCGGGCCAGGTCGAGTGGAATTGTATCCGGTCGACTGGGGGCAGTCGACTTTATTTTTTGGTCGAACCAGTGGGGGCACGCTGAGTGCACCCACTGGGTGTAGTCCTTGAGACTACTGTCGAATGTTTTTGATTCAGCTGTGGTCTTAGAAACATCATCATTGTCTCTTAGTTACTCGGAAGCAACTTATCTTGGACGTCTGTCGACTGATTTTCCTTTTTACAGAAATCTTGCGAACTTGTAGCTCGCTATACTGAGTTGGAGAATCAGCAGATCCAGCTCAACCTTAACTTGAAGCTTGCTCAGGAGAATTTGAGGAAGGTGCAAGAAGAAGCGAAAGGTATGGCTGGTGAGGTTCTCTATTCTTAACGGGTGGCTTTTCTTTCTTCTCCATTCTTGATGTTGGTTCCACTCAACGCGCCACAGATAAACTGGAGGAAGCTTTGAGAATAAGGACCAAGACCTTGCAGAGGCACAGAAGGAGGCCTCAAGCAAAACGAAGCTTGCAGAGGAGAAATTGGCTTTGGTCGGAGCTCTTGAACAGGAGAACTCCAGACTGAAAAACGCTCTCGAGACAGCTAATCGAGATGCCAGTCGACTGAAGAAGGAGAAGATGGCTCTGCACGACAAGGCGGGTGAGCTGGTGGGGAAGGTAAAAGATCTGGAGGCTTATCTCGGTGGACTTGCCAAGAAGTTGTTCGTCATGCTCAAAGGTAATTACTCTGCCCCGACTGTCTTGCAGTTTGCCAAGCCTGCGTAGGGCCACTGTCTTACTCTTGAATCATGTTTGCAGAATTCTGTCAGAACTTTGAAGAGGAGACCAGTCGAGTGGAGCCAAGCTTGGACCCTGTTAACTCTCTTGTGAAGGACGAGGCTGCCATGAACGTGCTCCGACTGGAGTCTCGTGTTGCCACTGTTGTTGATTATCTGGCTCAGCTGAAAGTTGCAATGTCGCGGATCGACACATCACTCTGGCCTGGGACGACGCTTCAGAACAACCTCGAGTCTCTGATGGCTCGACTTAACGAAGTCCCAGGTCGAGTGGCGGAATGGAAGAAATCTTCTGCTAGATGTGGTGCTGATGTCGCTCTGTCTCTGGTCCGCGTCCATTGCAAGGAGGCGCGAGAAGAAAAGCTGGCGGCCATCCAAGTTGCCAATACCAGGAAGCACAGCTTTCAAGACTTCACGGAGACCTTCATCGCTGCTGCCACCCACATTGCCGACGGGATCAACTTGGATGAGTTCGTCGCCCCTTCCAGTCCTCCTCCCGAGGAGTGAAAAACTTTGAATTTACCTCGGGATGCCGAGTGGATTTGTAACCGTTTAAACTCCGCTGAGCCGAGGGCTCGAGTACTTTGAGGTCTGGGACCTTCTGGGCTTTTTCTGAACTTGATTTCTCGTTGGATATCTTCACGGTTTGATTCGTCGAGTGGAACTTTATCTTCACTCGGAATAATCTTGTATTTGCGACGCAGCTCCGAGGGAGAAGGTAGCGGTCGGCTCGCGGATTGGGTCAAGTCTTGTACTTAGGCGAGCACTGGGCTGCAGCTAAGCCCCCGAGTGGGAGGTTGGCTCTCCACTCGGTAGGATTTTTAAACACTTAGGCGAGCACTGGGCTGCAGCTAAGCCCCCGAGTGGGAGGTTTGCTCTCCACTCGGTAGGATTTTTTCAAACTTAGGCGAGTGCCAGACTGCAGCTAAGTCTCTAGGCGAGAGAACTTAGGCGAGTGCTGGACTGCAGCTAAGCCCCCGAGTGGGAGGTTGGCTCTCCACTCGGTAGGATTTTTTCAAACTTAGGCGAGCACTGGGCTGCAGCTAAGCCCCCCAGTGGGAGGTTTGCTCTCCACTCGGTAGGATTTTTTCAAACTTAGGCGAGTGCCGGACTGCAGCTAAGTCTCTAGGCGAGAGAACTTAGGCGAGTGCTGGACTGCAGCTAAGCCCCCGAGTGGGAGGATCGCTCTCCACTCGGTAGGATTTTTTCAAACTTAGGCGAAACGGATTCGCAGCTAAGTCACCCATTGGGGGATTCCGTATGTAAACAAAAGTGACAACAATTAATGGAACACTCTTGCCTTTGATAAAAATGAACTGCAGGAATTTTTCTTATTACATCTTGTCCAAGGGAGAGCTCAAGTGTAAAAGGGGCGGAGTAGTTCCGCATTCCAAGCTCGAGGCTCGTCGACCTGGCGATCAACATTGTAGAGGTGATACACTCCATTGTGGAGGACTCTAGTGATGATGAAGGGGCCTTCCCAATTAGGAGCAAGCTTGTGTGGTTTCTGTTGATCCACTCGGAGGACCAAATCTCCTTCTTGGAAGGCTCGACTCTTCACATTCCGGGCGTGGAATCGACGCAAGTCTTGCTGATAAATGGTCGATCTAATCATGGCCATCTCCCTATCTTCTTCTAGGAGGTCGACTGCGTCTTGCCGAGCCTGTTCTGCTTCATCTTCGGTGTAAAGCTCGACTCGGGGCGCGTTGTGAAGAAGATCACTTGGCAGAACCGCTTCGGCTCCATAGACCAGAAAGAATGGAGTTCTTCCAGTCGACCGGTTAGGGGTGGTCCTCAATCCCCACAGAACTGACGGAAGCTCGTCGACCCAAGCACCTGCCGCGTGCTTGAGATCACGCATCAGCCGAGGCTTCAGTCCTTTGAGAATCAAACCATTTGCTCTTTCAGCTTGTCCATTCGACTGAGGATGTGCGACCGACGCGTAGTCGACTCGTGTGCCTTGAGAGGCGCAAAAAGCTCTGAACTGGTCCGAATCGAAGTTTGACCCATTGTCAGTGATGATGCTATGAGGGACTCCATATCTGAATGTTAGTCCTCTGAAGAAACTGATAGCAGTGCCAGCATCGAGGTTCTTGATAGGCTTGGCTTCAATCCATTTGGTGAACTTGTCGACTGCCACAAGCACATGCGTGAATCCGCTCCTGCCTGTTCTCAGTGGACCAACCATGTCCAGTCCCCAGACAGCAAAGGGCCAGACGAGTGGAATGCTCTTCAGGGCTGATGCAGGCTTGTGTGACATGTTGGAGTAGAACTGGCAGCCTCCACACTTGTCGACTATCTCTTTTGCCATCTCATTTGCTCTAGGCCAGTAAAATCCCGCTCGGTATGCTTTAGCCACAATGGTCCGAGTGGACGCATGGTGGCCACAGGTCCCCGAGTGGATATCATCAAGGATTATCCGACCTTCTTCTGGTGTTATGCACTTCTGACCGATTCCAGTCGGGCTTTCTCTATACAACTACCCCTTTATGACTGTGAAGGCCTTGGATCGGCGGACGATCTGTCGAGCCACTTCCTCGTCTTCTGGGAGCTCTTTCCTTAGGATATACGCGATGTACGGTATCGTCCAGTCGGGAATGATTGCCAAGACTTCCATGATTAGGTCGACCATAGCAGGAACTTCGACTTTAGTCGGATCTGTGGCACTTTTCGGTTGTGGGGCTTCTTCTGTGAAAGGATCCTCCTGGACTGACGGCGAGCGGATGTGCTCCAGAAACACATTGCTGGGAATGGCTTCTCTCTTGGAGCTTATTTTTGCCAGATCATCAGCTGCTTGGTTTTTCAGTCGGGGGATGTGATGAAGCTCTAACCCCTCGAATTTCTTTTCTAGCTTTCTCATTGCATTGCAATAACCAGTCATAGCTGGACTTCTGACGTCCCACTCCCTCATCACCTGATTAACCACCAAATCTGAGTCGCCATAGACCATGAGGCGACGGGCGCCGAGTGAAATAGCCATGCGCAACCCATACAAAAGTGCTTCATACTCTGCTTCATTGTTGGAGGAATCAAAGTGAATCTGGAGAACATATCTGAGCTTATCTCCTTGGGGGGAGACTAGAACTACCCCAGCACCGGAACCATTCAACATCTTAGATCCATCGAAGAACATGGTCCAGTGCTCCGAGTGAACTTGAGTCGGAAGTTGCTGTTCAATCCACTCGGCGATGAAATCTGCAATTGCTTGGGACTTGATAGCCTTCTTTGCTTCAAACATGATATCTAAGGGAAGGAGTTCAATCGCCCACTTGGCCACTCGACCAGTTGCATCTCTGTTATGCAGAATCTCTGACAGTGGGGCGTCGCTAACGACTGTAATGGAGTGGTCAGAGAAGTAATGTGCAACCTTCTTGGTGGTCATATAAATCCCATATACAAGCTTCTGGTAGTGAGGGTATCTTTGTTTTGAAGGTGTCAAGACTTCAGACACATAATAGACTGGGCGCTGAACTCCAAAGGCCTTTCCTTCTTCTTCCCGCTCGACCGTAAGTACTGTGCTGACAACTTGCCATGTGGCTCCAATGTAAAGCAGCAGAGGCTCTTTGCTGATTGGGGCGGCAAGCACTGGCTGGGTGGAGAGCAGAGCTTTGAGCTCTGCAAATGCTGCATCAGCTTCCGGAGTCCACTCGAACTTGTCAGACTTCTTCATCAGTCGGTAAAGGGGCAATGCCTTTTCACCGAGACGAGAAATGAATCGACTTAGGGCGGCCAAGCAGCCTGTAAGCTTTTGGACGTCGTGCACGCGAACGGGACGCTTCATCCGGAGTATGGTGCCAACTTTTTCAGGATTGGCGTCGATCCCCCGTTCGGAAACGAGAAAACCGAGTAACTTTCCACCTGGAACTCCGAATGTGCACTTTGATGGATTGAGCTTGATATCATACCTCCTGAGGTTGGCAAAGGTTTCGGCAAGGTCAGCTCGCAGGTCGGAACCTCTGCGTGACTTGACCACAATATCATCCATGTATGCCTCCACATTCCGACTGATTTGAGTGAGTAAACACTTCTGAATCATTCTCATGAACGTGGCTCCGGCGTTCTTGAGGCCGAACGGCATGGTGACATAACAGAAGCATCTGAATGGGGTGATGAAAGCTGTTTTGATTTCGTCGGGTCCATACAGACGGATCTGATGGTACCCGGAATAAGCATCTAGAAAAGACAATCTCTCGCACCCCGCAGTCGAGTCGACTATTTGGTCGATATGTTTGAAATCAATGCACATGCGAAGTGACTTGTCCTTCTTGGGGACCATGACAACATTGGCGAGCCACTCGGAGTGGTAAATCTCTCGGATAAACTCCGCTGCTAAGAGCCGAGCCACCTCCTCGCCAATGGCTTTCCTCTTCTGGACGGCGGACCGTCGAAGATGTTCTTTCACAGGCTTGAACTTCGGGTCGACTCGTAGACGGTGCTCAGCCAGCCCTCTGGGAACTCCAGGCATGTCAGAGGGTTTCCATGCGAAGATGTCCCAGTTCTCACGGAGGAGCTGGATGAGCGCTTCTTCCTATTTGGAGTCAAGCGTTGTTGAGATGTGAGTCGGGGCAGCATCGGGGTCGGTCGGGTGAATGTGGACTGTCTTTGTTTCACCGGACGACTGAAAAGCTGATTCTGAAGCAGGCTTCTTGGCTCGTAGCAACTCGCTTGGATCGACAGTCTTTTGGTACTCTTGCAGCTCGACCACTGCCATCTGAGCATCTGCAATCTTTGAGCCCTTCTGAAAGCACTCTTCCGCCTTCTTCCGATTGCCTGTAACAGTGATCACACCTTTGGGGCCAGGCATCTTCAGTTCGAGATACACGTAACATGGCCGGGCCATGAAGCGTGCGTAAGCTGGCCTGCCCAAAATGGCGTGATAAGCACTTTGGAAGTCCACAACCTCGAATGTCAACTTTTCCTTGCGGTAATTCTTTGAATCACCGAAAACCACATCAAGAGCGATCTGGCCGAGTGATTGGGATTTCTTCCCAGGAATGACTCCATGGAAACTCATGTTACTGGTGCTGAGCCTGGACATCGGAATGCCCATTCCTTTCAATGTTTCAGCATACAGTATGTTCAGGCCACTGCCACCATCCATCAGGACTTTAGTCAGTCGAGCGCCTTCAATAATTGGGTCGACCACCAAAGCTTGCCTCCCAAGGGTGGCAATGTGCGTCGGGTGATCAGACTGGTCGAATGTGATGGCAGTCTGAGACCACTTCAGGTAACTGGGTGTTGCCGGGGCAACCATGTTCACCTCTCGGTTAATGACTTTCAGTCGACTTTTGCTTTCAACATCGGCAAAAATCATCAGGGTGGAATTGACTTGGGGGTATCCATCGTCACTGTCTTCCTTGTCCTCGACTCTGTCCGACTCTTTTTCCTTATCCTTGGACTGCTTTCCTTGGAACTGCTGGATCAGGAGCCGGCGCTGTCGAGTGGTATGCTTTGGGTAAATAAAATTACCCTCTTCATCCTTCTTGGTGTGGATGTGACATGGCAGATCCAAAACATCATTTTTGTCTTGATCCTTGACTTTCTTGGGCTTCCAGGGGCCTTTGGGTTTTCCCTTGAAATTTCCCTGGGTTGCGGCCAGGGCCTCCCCAGGGGCGGCTGGCTCGGCCTTCCGCTTCTGCTTCCGACTGGAATTGCCTCTGGTTTCTTGGGCGACTGCTTTCTGCTTGCCACTCCGGAGTCGATCTTCATATTCTCCGTTAGCGTACTTGGTGGCAATCTCCATCATCCGATTCAGAGACATCTCTCCAGTTCGACCGAACTTTAGATTCAACTCTCTGTATTTAACACCTTCCTTGAAGGCACAAACTGCTTGATGGTCTGGCACATTCTCAACCGAGTGATGCAGCGTGATCCACCTCTGGATGTATTCCCTCAGAGTTTCATTCGGCTTCTGCACGCAAGACCGCAACTCTATAAGGCCTGCAGGTCGCTTGCATGTTCCTTCAAAGGTCGTGATAAATACTCGGGAGAGGTCCTCCCAAGTGTAAATGCTGCTGGGTGCTAACTGATTTAGCCACGCTATGGTCGAGCCCTCTAACATGAGAGGCAAATGCTTCATGGCCACCTCATCATTGCCACCGCCAATATGTACAGCCACTCGGTAATCTTCGAGCCAGGTGTCAGGCTTAGATTCACCGGTGAACTTGCTGATTCCAGTCGCCAGCCTGAAATTGGGAGGAATCACTGCGGCTCTGATGGCTCAACAGAAACACTCTGGCCCTGAAGCACGCACTCCGCTGCTGGCAGGCGCATCACTGTTGTGGCCTCCTCGATGAGCTCTGTTCCTGTCAACCAAACCTTGAACGAGGATGGATCTCGCATCAAAGCCTGGGTCTCTGGGGTCGACTGGAATCCTCTGCCCAACACTATGAGGGCGTCTGTCATCTTGCCGTCGAGGCGCATATGACCCACTCCTCGGGGGAGGGGTTGGCACTCGACGTCGATCATCACGGTCGAATCGGTGATCATACTGCTCATTCCTCCTGTACTGGTCACGCCGGTCACCAAGTCCCTCACGCCTCGGGGGCGATCTCGGGCTGTGAGCCGACTCGACTGTATCTGTTGCGACAGATCGACTGTGGATCCTATTCCGCGACTGAGAGACAGCGGAATTCTGGTTTCCCGCCGCCCGGAGCAATGCTATGATTTGTAACAAGCCCCTGCCAGCCTCCGACTGGGAGGGTTGAATCGATTCTGCTATACGGGCCGCGGCGGCCAAATTCTGAACTGGGTCCGATATACCTACGTCGGCGGGAAGAGCTGGCGTCGACTAGACTCGGGAGCCTGCTGATGCGCTTGCTCGTCGAGTGCTCGCTGGAGATTCTCCAGTCGAGTGCGCTCGGCCAAGTTGGCCAAACGCGCGTCCTCCAAGGCCCGGGCCTCGGGGGTCTCTCCGACGATAGGAGTGCGGAGCGCGTCCATGTTCCGGCGGCGAAGCTCCTCTCGCTGTAATGACGTGAGAGGCTCGGGGAGATACTCATCGTGGGGATGCGATGGATCGCCCCCACCCGCGCCTCCATCAGCGCGAGGGAAACTAGGAGGACTGTGCGTTCCGTCGACCGCCAGAATCTCAGCCGCTGGGTTGCTGCTGTCGCACTCGGATGCGGTCTCCGCGGAGCCAGGTCGAACAGGCCGCAGAGGGATTCGTCGGGCTCGATTGCCGCGACTTGCGGGGTGGCCGACTGGTGAGCCACGGCATGCCTCACCCACCTCTGAAGTCTCGACCGACCGGAGCGCTTGCGCCAGTGGGAGACAGAGCAGGGAGACGATACGGGGGCTGACCGATACTGGGTCGACGGCTGCTGTAGGAGGACGCCACGAACGAATGCGCGGAAATGCGTCGCACCGCGGACGGGGAGCGCGTCGACGTTGAGTGGTGCCTCCTGAAGCCAGGCGGAGTCATCGACGATGAAGGTGAGCGCGCCGAGATGGATCTCGCGGTCCTCCACCAAAACTCCGCAAGAAAACATGATCAAAGGGATCGGAAAAGATCGCAACTTGTCCAACTAAGCGCTAAGATTCCGGCCCCACGGTAGGCGCCAACTGTCGTGGTTCTAACTCTGACAGTGATGTAGGGGGGTGAATATAGAGAGGCTAGATCTTAGCTATTGGGAAGTTGTTACACACGAGGTTTACGAGTTCAGGCCCTGCTCAGAGGAAGTAATAGCCCTACGTCTCGGAGCCCGGAGGCGGTCGACTGGATTATGCGTGTATGGATTACAGGGGTGCGAACCCTTCATACTGAGGAGGGGGGTGGCTTATATAGAGTTCGCCGGACCCCTCCTGCCCTCAGTAGTGCAGGGTTTAAGGTACATTTAAGATGGGGCGTTTCTAGTAACGTCCCTAATAAAGTGCTATAATGATCATAAAGACTACTTAACAGCCGACCGTTTGCCTGAGGAGTGACTTTAGGTCTCCTGGCAGTCGAGTGGTTGGCTTCATGGTCGAGTGATAGCTTCTTGGTCGAGTGTCTTGAACCCGTCCAGTGGGATACCTTCAACTCGATTGAAAGGTGACTTCTCCTAGGGGTGTCCTAGGGTAGGACTCTTTGGTCAGGTCCGTGTCCCTACCCTAGGTACATGTCTTCATCAG
The DNA here is from genome assembly GCF_002162155.2 of Triticum dicoccoides. NCBI lineage: Eukaryota > Viridiplantae > Streptophyta > Magnoliopsida > Poales > Poaceae > Triticum > Triticum dicoccoides. The sequence continues at coordinate 679,898,877 of NC_041384.1, read as the reverse complement.
CAGCCACGTAAAACTTGCAACAACAAAGTAGAGGATGTCTAACTTGTTTTTGCAGGGCATGTTGTGATGTGATATGGTCAAGACATGATGCTGATTTTTATTGTATGAGATGATCATGTTTTGTAACCGAGTTATCGGCAACTGGCAGGAGCCATATGGTTGTCGTTTTATTGTATGCAATGCAATCGTGATGTAATGCTTTACTTTATCACTAAACGGTAGCGATAGTCGTGGAAGCACAAACTTGGCGAGACGACAACGATGTTACGATGGAGATCAAGGTGTCGCGCCGGTGACGATGGTGGTCACGACGGTGCTTCGGAGATGGAGATCACAAGCACAAGATGATGATGGCCATATCATATCACTTATATTGATTGCATGTGATGTTTATCTTTTATGCATCTTATCTTGCTTTGATTGACGGTAGCATTATAAGATGATCTCTCACTAAATTATCAAGAAGTGTTCTCCCTGAGTATGCACCATTGCGAAAGTTCTTCGTTCTGAGACACCACGTGATGATCGGGTGTGATAGGCTCTACGTTCGAATACAACGGGTGCAAAACAGTTGCACACGCGGAATACTCAGGTTATACTTGACGAGCCAAGCATATACAGATATGGCCTCAGAACAAGGAGACCGAAAGGTCGAGCGTGAATCATATAGTAGATATGATCAACATAATGATGTTCACCAATGAAACTACTCCATCTCACGTGATGATCGGACATGGTTTAGTTGATTTGGATCACGTAATCACTTAGAGGATTAGAGGGATGTCTATCTAAGTGGGAGTTCTTTAAGTAAATTAACTGAACTTAAATTTATCATGAAACTTAGTACCTGATAAGTATCTTGCTTGTTTATGCTTGTTTGTAGATAGATGGCTCGTGTTGTTGTTCCGTTGAATTTTAATGCGTTCCTTGAGAAAGCAAAGTTGAAAGATGATGGTAGCAATTACACGGACTGGGTCCGTAACTTGAGGATTATCCTCATTGCTGCACAGAAGAATTACGTCTCGGAAGCACCGCTGGGTGCCAGGCCTGCTGCAGGAGCAACGCCGGATGTTATGAATGTCTGGCAGAGCAAAGCTGATGACTACTCAATAGTTCAGTGTGCCATGCTTTACGGCTTAGAATCGGGACTTCAACGACGTTTTGAACGTCATGGAGCATATGAGATGTTCCAAGAGTTGAAGTTAATATTTCAAGCAAATGCCCGGATTGAGAGATATGAAGTCTCCAATAAGTTCTATAGCTGCAAGATGGAGGAGAACAGTTCTGTCAGTGAGCATATACTCAAAATGTCTGGGTATAATAATCACTTGATTCAATTGGGAGTTAATCTTCCAGATGATTGCGTCATTGACAGAATTCTCCAATCACTGCCACCAAGCTACAAGAGCTTCGTGATGAACTATAATATGCAAGGGATGAATAAGACTATTCCCGAGCTCTTCACAATGCTGAAAGCTGCGGAGGTAGAAATCAAGAAGGAGCATCAAGTGTTGATGGTCAACAAGACCACTAGTTTCAAGAAAAAGGGCAAAGGGAAGAAGAAGGGAAACTTCAAAAAGAACGGCAAGCAAGTTGCTACTCAAGAGAAGAAACCCAAACCTGGACCTAAGCCTGAAACTGAGTGCTTCTATTGCAAGCAAACTGGTCACTGGAAGCGGAACTGCCCCAAGTATTTGGTGGATAAGAAGGATGGCAAGGTGAACAAAGGTATATGTGATATACATGTTATTGATGTGTACCTTACTAATGCTCGCAGTAGCACCTGGGTATTTAATACTGGTTCTGTTGCTAATATTTGCAACTCGAAACAGGGACTACGGATTAAGTGAAGATTGGCTAAGGACGAGGTGACGATGCGCGTGGGAAACGGTTCCAAAGTCGATGTGATCGCAGTCGGCACGCTACCTCTACATCTACCTTCGGGATTAATATTAGACCTAAATAATTGTTATTTGGTGCCAGCGTTAAGCATGAACATTATATCTGGATCTTGTTTGATGCGAGACGGTTATTCATTTAAATCAGAGAATAATGGTTGTTCTATTTATATGAGTAATATCTTTTATGGTCATGCACCCTTGAAGAGTGGTCTATTCTTGTTGAATCTCGATAGTAGTAACACACATATTCATAATGTTGAAGCCAAAAGATGCAGAGTTGATAATGATAGTGCAACATATTTGTGGCACTGCCGTTTAGGTCATATCGGTGTAAAGCGCATGAAGAAACTCCATACTGATGGACTTTTGGAACCACTTGATTATGAATCACTTAGTACTTGCGAACCGTGCCTCATGGGCAAGATGACAAAAACACCGTTCTCCGGTACTATGGAGAGAGCAACAGATTTGTTGGAAATCATACATACAGATGTATGTGGCCCGATGAATATTGAGGCTCATGGTGGATATCGTTATTTTCTCACCTTCACAGATGACTTAAGCAGATATGGGTATATCTACTTAATGAAACATAAGTCTGAAACATTTGAAAAGTTCAAAGAATTTCAGAGTGAAGTTGAAAATCATCGTAACAAGCAAATAAAGTTTCTACGATCTGATCGTGGAGGAGAATATTTGAGTTACGAGTTTGGTGTACATTTGAAAAATTGTGGAATAGTTTCGCAACTCACGTCACCCGGAACACCACAGCGTAATGGTGTGTCCGAACGTCGTAATCGTACTTTACTAGATATGGTGCGATCTATGATGTCTCTTACTGATTTACCGCTATCGTTTTGGGGATACGCTCTAGAGACGGCAGCATTCACGTTAAATAGGGCACCATCAAAATCCGTTGAGACGATGCCTTATGAACTGTGGTTTGGCAAGAAACCAAAGTTGTCGTTTCTGAAAGTTTGGGGCTGCGATGCTTATGTGAAAAAACTTCAACCTGATAAGCTCGAACCCAAATCGGAGAAATGTGTCTTCATAGGATATCCAAAGGAGACTATTGGATACACCTTCTATCACAGAACCGAAGGAAAGACTTTTGTTGCTAAGTTCGGAAACTTTCTGGAGAAGGAGTTTCTCTCGAAAGAAGTGAGTGGGAGGAAAGTAGAACTTGATGAGGTAACTGTACCTGCTCCCTTGTTGGAAAGTAGTACATCACAGAAAACTGTTTCTGTGACACCTACACCAGTTAGTGAGGAAGCTAATGATGATGATCATGAAACTTCAGAACGAGATACTACTGAACCTCGTAGATCAACCAGAATAATATCCGCACCAGAGTGGTACGGTAATCCCGTTCTGGAAGTCATGCTACTAGATCATGATGAACCTACGAACTATGAAGAAGCGATGGTGAGCCCAGATTCCGCAAAGTGGCTTGAAGCCATGAAATCTGAGATGGGATCCATGTATGAGAACAAAGTATGGACTTTGGTTGACTTGCCCGATGATCGACAAGCAATTGAGAATAAATGGATCTTCAAGAAGAAGACTGACGCTGACGGTAATATTACTGTCTACAAAGCTTGACTTGTCGCAAAAGGTTTTCGGCAAGTTCAAGGGATTGACTACGATGAGACCTTCTCACCCGTAGCGATGCTTAAGTCTGTCCGAATCATGTTAGCAATTGCCGCATTTTATGATTATGAAATTTGGCAGATGGATGTCAAAACTGCATTTCTGAATGGATTCCTGGAAGAAGAGTTGTATATGATGCAACCAGAAGGTTTTGTTGATCCAAAGGGAGCTAACAAAGTGTGCAAGCTCCAGCGATCCATTTATGGACTGGTGCAAGCCTCTCGGAGTTGGAATAAACGCTTTGATAGTGTGATCAAAGCATTTGGTTTTATACAGACTTTTGGAGAAGCTTGTATTTACTAGAAAGTGAGTGGGAGCTCTATGGCATTTCTGATATTATATGTAGATGACATATTACTAATTGGAAATGATATAGAATTTCTGGATAGCATAAAGGGATACTTGAATAAGAGTTTTTCAATGAAAGACCTCGGTGAAGCTGCTTACATATTAGGCATTAAGATCTATAGAGATAGATCAAGACGCTTAATTGGACTTTCACAAAGCACATACCTTGACAAAATTTTGAAGAAGTTCAAAATGGATCAAGCAAAGAAAGGGTTCTTGCCTGTGTTACAAGGTGTGAAGTTGAGTAAGACTCAATGCCCGACCACTGCAGAAGATAGAAAGAAAATGAAAGACGTTCCCTATGCTTCAGCCATAGGATCTATCATGTATGCAATGCTGTGTACCAGACCTGATGTGTGCCTTGCTATAAGTCTAGCAGGGAGGTACCAAAGTAATCCAGGAGTGGATCACTGGACAGCGGTCAAGAACATCCTGAAATACCTGAAAAGGACTAAGGATATGTTTCTCATATATGGAGGTGACAAAGAGCTCATCGTAAAAGGTTACATTGATGCAAGCTTTGACACTGATCCGGACGATTCTAAATCACAAACCGGATATGTGTTTACATTAAACGGTGGAGCTGTCAGTTGGTGCAGTTCTAAACAAAGCGTTGTAGCGAGATCTACATGTGAAGCGGAGTACATAGCTGCTTCGGAAGCAGCAAATGAAGGAGTCTGGATGAAGGAGTTCGTATCCGATCTAGGTGTCATACCTAGTGCATCGGGTCCAATGAAAATCTTTTGTGACAATACTGGTGCAATTGCCTTGGCAAAGGAATCCAGATTTCACAAGAGAACCAAACACATCAAGAGACGCTTCAATTCCATCCGGGATTTAGTCCAGGTGGGAGACATAGAGATTTGCAAGATACATACGGATCTGAATGTTGCAGACCCGTTGACTAAGCCTCTTCCACGAGCAAAACATGATCAACACCAAGGCTCCATGGGTGTTAGAATCATTACTGTGTAATCTAGATTATTGACTCTAGTGCAAGTGGGAGACTGAAGGAAATATGCCCTAGAGGCAATAATAAAGTTATTATTTATTTCCTTATATCATGATAAATTTTTATTATTCATGCTAGAATTGTATTAACCGGAAACATAATACATGTGTGAATACATAGACAAACAAAGCGTCACTAGTATGCCTCTACTTGACTAGCTCATTAATCAAAGATGGTTATGTTTCCTAACCATGAACAATGAGTTGTTATTTGATTAACGAGATCACATCATTAAGTGAATGATCTGATTGACATGACCCATTCCATTAGCTTAGCACCCGATCGTTTAGTATGTTGCTATTGCTTTCTTCATGACTTATACATGTTCCTATGACTATGAGATTATGCAACTCTCGTTTGCCGGAGGAACACTTTGTGTGCTACCAAACGTCACAACGTAATTGGGTGATTATAAAGGAGCTCTACAGGTGTCTCCAAAGGTACATGTTGGGTTGGCATATTTCGAGATTAGGATTTGTCACTCCGATTGTCGGAGAGGTATCTCTGGGCCCTCTCGGTAATGCACATCACTTAAGCCTTGCAAGCATTGCAACTAATGAGTTAGTTGCGGGATGATGTATTACATAACGAGTAAAGAGACTTGCCGGTAACGAGATTGAACTAGGTATTGGAATACCGACGATCGAATCTCGGGTAAGTAACATACCGATGACAAAGGGAACAACGTATGTTGTTATGCGGTCTGACCGATAAAAGATCTTCGTAGAATATGTAGGAGCCAATTTGAGCATCCAGGTTCCGCTATTGGTTATTGACCTGAGACGTGTCTCGGTCATGTCTACATTGTTCTCGAACCCGTAGGGTCCGCACGCTTAAGGTTACGATGACAGTTATATTATGAGTTTATGCATTTTGATGTACCGAAGGTTGTTCGGAGTCCCGGATATGATCACGGACATGATGAGGAGTCTCGAAATGGTCGAGACATAAAGATTGATATATTGGAAGCCTATGTTTGGATATCGGAAGTGTTACGGCTGAAATCGGGATTTTACCGGAGTACCGGGAGGTTACCGGAACCCCCCGGGAGCTATATGGGCCATAGTGGGCCTTAGTGGAAAAGAGAAGAGGCAGCCCAACATGGGCCGCGCGCCCCTCCCCTTCCTTGGTCCGAATAGGACAAGGAGAGGGGGCCGGCCCCTCTCTCTCCTTTCCCCCCTCCGCGAATCCTATTCCAACTAGGATTGGGGGGAATCCTACTCCCAGAGGGAGTAGGACTCTTCTGGCGCGCCTCTCCATGGCCGGCCGCACCCCCCTCCCTTAGTCCTTTATATACGGAGGCAGGGGCACCGCAGAAACAAAACAAGTTGATCCACGTGATCATATTCTTAGCCGTGTGCGGTGCCCCCTTCCACCATAGTCCTCGATAATATTGTAGCGGAGTTTAGGCAAAGCCCTGCTGCAGTAGTACATCAAGATCGTCACCACGCCGTCGTGCTGACGGAACTCTTCCCCGACACTTTGCTGGATTGGAGTCCGGGGATCGTCATCGAGCTGAACGTGTGCTAGAACTCGGAGGTGTCGTAGTTTCGGTGCTTGATCGGTCGGGCCGTGGAGACGTACGACTACATCAACCAAACGCTTCCGTTGTCGATCTACAAGGTACGTAGATCACACTCTCCCCTCGTTGCTATGCATCACCATGATCTTGCGTGTGCGTAGGAAATTTTTTGAAATTACTACGTTCCCCAACATGGTATGCTTGGGAAGAATCAAGTTACCCTCTGCATCTGTTTTGGTGTGTATGTGGCAAGACAAATCAAGAACATCATTTCCTGCTTGATCTTTCACTTTTGGGGGGATCCATGGCCCTTTAGGCTTTCCCTTGAACTTCCCTTGATTCAAAGCTACAGCCTCAGCATGACCTGCAGGTTCAACCTTGCATTTTTGCTTTCGACCAGAACTTCCTCCTCCGTGTCTTGGGCGACTGGTTTGTTCTTGCCACTGCGGATTTGGTCTCCTGACCGACCGAATCTCAGGTTGAGCTCTCTGTATCAGACGCTCTCTTTGAAGGCGCAAACTGCTTGGTGTTCTGACACATTTTCTACAGTGTGATGAAGAGTGGTCCATCTCTAGATAAAGTCTCTCAAAGTCTCATTTTGTTTCTGAATGCAGTGTCGCAATTCAATCATTCCAACAGGTCGCTTGTAGGTGCCCTCGGATGTTTTGATAAACACTCGGGCCAATTCTTCCCAACTAAAAATACTTCTAGTGGCCAACTGATTCAACCAAGCTCTTGCTGAACCCTCGAGCATCAGGGGGAGGTGCTTCATGTCTACGTCGTCGTTGCCTCCACCAATCTACACTGCCACTCGGTAATCTTCTACCCTAGTGTCGGGCTTCGACTCACCGGTGAACTTACTCACACCCGTCGCCAACCTGAAGTTGGGGGGTCTCAGCTGCTTGGATGGCTTTGCTAAAACATTCAGGTCCAGAAACATGTACTCTGCTTCCACTCGGACGGTGTCTGTCTTGTCCTTCTCTGTGTGCCCGGCCCCTGTCGACCAGACCTTGTACAAGGAGTGATCTTGCATCAAATCCAGGATCTCTTGGGTTGACTGGGGCTCTCCACTCATCATCATACGGGCGCCTGTCATCATACCGCCGGGGTGCGTATGATCCACCTCTCGGAGGGGGCGTAGGCACTCGACGGTGGTCATCACGGCCATATCGATGATCATACTGTCCGTGCCCCTGATCCAAGTACTGATCCTGGCGGTGTCCACAATCTTCACGCCGCGGAGGCGATCTTGGACTGTGAGCCGACTAAACTGTGTTCGCAACCACAGATCTGCTATGGATCCTGTTGCGCGACTGAGAAACATCTGAGTTTTGTTCCCCCGCCGCCCGGAGCAGAGCACGGATCTGTAGCAAACCTCTACCAGCCTCTGAACGGGATGGCTGAATCGACTCTGCTATACGAGTTGCAGCTGCAAGATTCTGGATTGGCGTGCGATATACCTGAGGTTCAAGTGGAAACAATTGTCGATGACGTTGACTGGATTCGGGGATCTGCCGATGGGCACGCTCGTCGAGTAAATGCTGGAGATTCTCTAGGCGTGCGCGCTCAGCCAAGGTGGCCAGGCGCACAGCCTCCAAGGCCCGAGCCTCGGAAGTCTCCCCAATGATGGGGGTGTGGAGCGCCTCCATGTTGCGACAATGTAGCTCGTCCCTTTGTTCCGAAGTGAGGGCTTTAGGATGATATTCGTCATGATCGTGTGACGGGCCACCGCCGCCATCGCCACCGCCACCGTGACAGAACCCAGGTGGGCTGCGCGGCTGTCGACCATGAGGACTTCTGCCGCAAGATCGCTGCTTCCGCACTCGGAAAGAATCTTCGCGGAACCAGTCGAATTGTCCGTAGAGAGATTCGTCGGGCTTGATTGTCGCGACTTGAGGGGTGGTTGTCTGTCGAGCCACCGCATGCCTCACCCACCGTTGAAGCCGCGACCGACCGGATCGCTTGCGGCGGCATACAACAGGGAGAGTGGATGTCGCGGGAGCCGACTGATACTGGGTCGATGGCTGCCGCAGGAGGACGCCGCAGGCACTCGCTCGGAAGTGCACCGCCCCGCGGATGGGAAGTGCCTCGACGTCGAGGGGGGCCTCTTGGAGCCAAGCGGAGTCATCGGCAACGAAAATGAGTGCGCCGAGACGGATCTTGTGGCCCAAAGCCAAACCACCGCCGGAAACCATGTTGATGAAGATCGGAAAAATTGCAACCTCACCGGAAGTCGCTAAGATGTTGGCCCCACGGTGGGCGCCAACTATCGTGGGAGCAAGTCTGGTAGTAAGAATAGGGGGTACGTAGGAGGAGGCAAGGTCCTAACTACGACGAGGTTGTGCACGCAAGATTTACGAGTTCAGGCCCTTCTCAGAGGAAGTAATGGCCCTACATCTCGGTGCCCGGAGGCTTGGTCGACTGGATTATGCGTGAAAGTTACAGGGGGTGTGAACCCTTGTGCCAGAGGAGGGGGTGATTTATATAGAGTGCGCCGGACCCCTCCAGCCCTCAATTACACAGGGTTCAATGTACGTTAAGACAGGGCATTACTGGTAAAGCTAGCTATAAAGGACTATAAATGACCTTTAAGACTACAGGGTGAATGCCTAACCGTTGCTACTTAGAGGTGGCTTTAGATCTTCTGTACTCCGAGTGATTCTTCGTACGGTCGAGTGACTATATCTTTGTCGAGTGGAGTTTGGATATCCGAGTGAGATAGCCGGTCGAGTGGATTGCACTCCAAGGTGATTTCAGTCGGTATCTTTTGTTGTCCTTTGAATGTTCTTGACTCTAGGGCAATGTCCTTGGGTAGGGTGTCTAGGACAGGCCTATGATCCTACCCTAGGTACATGTCATCATCAGTGGGGCCAGTTCAACTCCCCTTCTTGTGGTGGCGGTTCTAACTAATGACTTGATTTTCTTGTCTCTGGATCTTGTTCCGATGGCTATGAGATTGCTTGGACTCAAGTCAAGGAGAAATCCCTACTCATCTTGCCAATGCTGGTAGCGGCGACACTCACGAGTGTCGTCCCCTTCTTAGAGGCATTGCCATGGCATTTATCTATGCCCCTCTTCGACCACTGGGGTAAACCCTAGGTCAGGTCCTTCGGACCAGACGACGACATCGCATTGTTCTCCCTTTTGAAGGCATTGTCTTGATCGCATGAGGTATCCTCGATGATGGATCTAAGGATATTGGAAAAGGCATGGATATCTGGGGCGCTATGTACTACTTCACCGACATTTTCCCCACGACTTCTGTCGCTGGTCTCTAGGCACTCTCGATGGTGGGTCATACATGTAGATATAGGCGGGGGTAATCGGCGAGGGATGACAACACACATCCGCCAAGTATCATTTTTCTTCAGAACAAGGACTGGGTTAGCCAACCACTCAGGTTGAAAATTTTCAACTATGAACCCGACTGCTAGGATCCAGGCCACTTCTTCACCAATGGCCTTGCGTCTCTCCTTATTAAAATGAGGAGGTATTGTCGGACAGGTTTCATCTTAGGATCCACATTGAGGTAGTGCTCATCGAGTTCTCTCGGTACTACAGGCATGTCAGAAGGTTTCCATGCAAAGATGTCCTGATTCTCATGGATGAACTCAATGAGCGCGCTTTCCTATTTGGGATCCATATTGACCTTGATGGTGAATTGCTTAGACGAATCACCAGGGGTGAAATCAACTTGCTTAGTATCATTAGCTGACTTGAATTTGAGCAGGGGATCTGACTCGGTAGTGGGCTTTTTCATAGATGTCATATCTCAACATTGTCTTGATAAAATTTCAACTCCTCGGTCGCACAGGCAGATTCGGCATAAGATGTATCTCCTTCCTCGCATTCGAGCATAATTTTCCTGTCACCATTGACTGTGATGGTACCACATGGTCCAGGCATCTTGAGTTTTAGATAAACATAACAAGGTCATGCCATAAAATGAGCATAAGTCGGTCGTCCGAACAGGGCATGATATGGACTTTTGATCTTGACCACCTCAAACGTCAGGAACTCTGATCTGTAATTGAACTTAGTACCAAACGCAACTTCTAGCTTAATCTTGCCAATAGGGTAAGCAGACTTTCCAGGAACGATCCCATTAAACACTCTGGAAGATGGATGGAGCTGTTTTTCGGGCAGATTCATCCGCTTAAAAGTGTCATAATAGAGGATGTTGATACTACTGCCACCATCCATAAGCACATTAGTGAGTTTACAACCACCGACTTGAGGCGCTATCAGCAAGGCAAGACAACCAGGATTCTAGACTTGAGGAGGATGATCATCACGACTCCAAACGACGGGTTGCTCAGACCAGTTCAGATATTTGGGAACATGCGGCTCAACCACGTTGACGGCTCGTTTCTGATGTTTGCGGTCGCGGTTGCAAGTGCTGGTTGTGAAGACGTGATACTGTCCGCTGTTCAACTGCTTCGGGCTACTCTGAAAGCCGGTCTAATTTCCCTGGCTTTGATTTCCTGCCGACTTTTCAGGCACATAGCAAGAATTTGAAAAATATTGAACAAGTATTTGAAAATGTTGAATAAGTATTTGAAAATTGTTGAATAGGTATTAAATTTTTTTTGAATGAGTATATGAAAAATGTTGAACAAGTATTAAAAATGTTGATCAAGTATTTGACTTTTTGAAAAAAATAACTATGAAAATGTTGAACAAGTTTTTCAAATAACGTTGAAATAGCGTTCGAACAATGTTGAACATGTATACAAAAAATGTTTTTTACATGTACGAAAATGTAGAGTGAAAACGAAAAAAAGATAAGGAAAAAAAGGAAAAACAAAAAATGAAGGAAGAAAAGAAAACCAAAGAATAAATGGAGGAGAACAAAGGAGAAAACAACAAAACTGGTGAAAACCGAGTAAGGAAGGAAGAAACCCATTTTAAAAAGCAATGGAAACAGAAAAAAACGAGAAAACAGTAAAAAAAGCAGATTGATTTGGCTAAAGGTAATTGCGGTTTTTTTCTCCAAAATGAAGGAATCATTTTCTGAACTTATAAAAAGTGTCATAATAGAGGATGTTGATACTACTGCCACCATCCATAAGCACATTAGTGAGTTTACAACCACCGACTTGAGGCGCTACCAGCAAGGCAAGACAACCCGGATTCTAGACTTGAGGGGGTGATCATCACGACTCCAAACGACGGGTTGCTCAGACCAGTTCAGATATTTGGGAACAGGCGGCTCAACCACGTTGACGGCTCGTTTCTGATGTTTGCGGTCGCGCCTGCAACTGCTGGTTGTGAAGACGTGATACTGTCCGTTGTTCAACTGCTTCGGGCTGCTTTGAAAGCCGGTCTAATTTCCCTGGCTTTGATTTCCTGCAATCTTTTCAAGCACATAGCAAGAATTTGAAAAATATTGAACAAGTATTTGAAAATGTTGAACACGTATTTGAAAATTGTTGAATAGGTATTAATTTTTTTGAACGAGTATATGAAAAATGTTGATCAAGTATTTAATTTTTTGAAAAAAAAATAACTATGAAAATGTTGAACAAGTTTTTCAAATAACGTTGAAATAGCGTTCGAACAATGTTGAACGTGTATACAAAAAATGTTTTTTACATGTACGAAAATGTAGAGTGAAAACGAAAACAAACATAAGAAAAAATAAAGGAAAAACAAAAAATGAAGAAGGAAAAAAGAAAACCAAAGAAAAATTGGAGGAGAACAAAGGAAAAACAACAAAACTGGTGAAAACCGAGTAAGGAAGGAAGAAAATCATTTTAAAAAAGCAATGGAAACAGAAAAAAAACCAAGAAAACAGTAAAAAAAAAAGCAGATTGATTCGCCTAAAGGTAATGCCGGGTTTTTTCTCCAAAATGAAGGAATCATTTTCCGGACTTACCAAAAACCATATGTTGGTTGTTCGGTGCACCACTACGACCCAAACCATTGGTCTACAACCCCGTTCTCGGTTGATGACCTTCAATCGACGTATATTACACTTATGTCTACGTATCTAATAATAGTAGAAATAGCCCTAGCCAGGCTACTCACGACTTCACGAGCAAGCATATTAACGACAAGCATACAGGCTTATCAAATTGGGCTGAGATTTAGCACAAGCGTCAAATGAAACTATAGTTGTTCCTCTGGAGTTTCCTGACCATCACAAAATCCTATCAGTTCTCGGTGAGACATCCGGCTCGACGTACTTCTCCACGCCTTTTTGAAATGTACGACACTTGTACACCCAAGTGAACATGCCTTTTTGAAATGTACTACCACCAGGCTCAAGTTCCGGTGAAGAACCAAATACCGGCGAGCATCACACTTGTCTTCTTGAGAGAAACATCACAACGCTGACTTGGATCACAGCAAAAGCGTCAAAAGTGTGAGTGACTGCTAAACAAAGCGGAGCGGCCTCGGAAAAGAGTGGACGGACACAACGCGAGCGTCCATGTGAACGTGATGTCGCCCGCCGCAGGGAATAAAACTGCCGCCCATGGAGGAACAGATGTTGTTGCCTCCAACTACCCACCTGTGCCGCTTTTCATGAGCGATAAGCATATGCAATTGGTTTTAATCTAATACTCCTAGATGAACTTTTGCATGACACTGCCACACACTGATCTTATAACCTCACAACGAATGTGAGTGGTGCGAGCAATCATGGTGCTTGTTACTGGTATTTTCAATAGCGGCGTGACTCGCGTGCCAGTGTTTACAACTACACTTGCATTGCACAGCTCGCTAGTACTCGGAGTACAAAACAAGTGTGCGTGCCAGTCAGCGTAAAACCCTAGTAGATTACAAAGAACGAACATACTACTATCAGGCCGACCCCTCCACGGCTTGTTCACAATTCAAATCAGGCAGTTCATGCTGCCGTATTTGCCATCAGCCGCCACACTTGCCAACACACAAAAGACCACGCCATACACCTTGGTCATGGTCACAGCATATTTGCCAGCATACAAAAAAGACGATGATCTCCGTCATAGATCAATTATCAAGTTTGAGCATCTCCCAAACCAAGACCTTTTCCCAGGGGACATCGTGCTCAAGTCCATTGTCATGATCTTCACCTCCTTCATCAGAGTGAATTACAAAAAACCACCACACTTCAAGTTCACATCCGAACTTGCCACCATATTCCTTGGGCGCCCCAAAAATCAACCAGTTCCCTTGCTAATATTCTCAATAAACACTAATGATCGATTTGGGGTGATTTAATCCTATTTCTGACATAAAGGGCCCGCCTATAAGCAGTGACATGGCATAAAACAGTCAACACCCTAGAAAGGGTCCACGAGTCATCAGCTGAACTAACAAAAGGGTCCCTGAAAAATTGCAAAAATCACCCTAGAAACAAAATTAGATTACAATGGAGCCCTTGCAGGGAGGTTGTTGTGCCTGTGAGCACAATCACCGTCGGAGGGAAGATAGGCGTCGATAGAGGGGCTCGAAAAGCAACTCCGACAGCCACGCCGGTGGCCTCGGGGGAGAAGGGCAGCCACAGGAGGGCTTCCCTGGTCACGGCGCCCCGGCCCAAGAGCTCGGCGGCCGCAGCACGCAAGGTTGCTCCTCGGCGGGCACCCAAGCCTCGATCAGGAACCGCAACGCCGCCGCACGCGAAGAGATCGAAGCTGGGGACAGGCTCGTCGCACGCCGGAGAGGAGGAGACATATCGTCGGGGCAGGGGAGGGGTTGCATCACGGGATCCGGTATGTGGTTGTGCGTGATGGGACGTGGGGCGGTGGATCTCGCCGACGCCAGGAGGGAGAAGACGTGAGGGGCGGAGCACATGAGGAGAGGTCGCTGGGCGGCGCCGGCCATCTGGTCGAGGACACACATGCGGCTCCAGATGTGGAGCTCGTGGGATCGTGGGGGAGGGGTTCCTGACCAGTGGGCCCTCTATCTAATTTAACAGTCAACATGTTTTATTTGACTTTTGGTGCCATGTCAGCGCTTACAGGCGGGTCCTTTCTGTCAGAGATTGGATTAAATCATCCAAATCGATTATTAGTGTTTATTAAAAAAATTAGCAAGGAAACTGGTAGATTTTTGGGGCGCCTAAGGAATGTGGTGGCAAATTCGGGTGTGAACTTAAAATGTGGTTGTTTTTTGTAATTCACTCCCTTCATCATGCAAGCGAGCGCCACTTCTTTTGCTTTGGTTTTGCCTTTGGTAGCCTCGACCTCGAGCTTCTTCACTTGCACGCCCGGTCCATCTCAAGCTTCTTCGCATGCATTTCCGCCTCCATCTCGAGCTTCTTCGCTTGCATCTCTGCCTCCATCTTGAGTTTCCTCATTTGTATCTCCTTGTAGGTCTTCATTTGCTCTTTCTTCGAGTTGCTCTTTCCCCGTGGCCATGGCTTCTCCCTCACCATGGTCCTTAACGGCTATCGGCCCTCCATTGTTCTTGAGGGCGGCATATTGTTCCTTGAATTTCTTGTCGCATTTTATGATCATACAACAATGAGTGAGGGTGAATGGCTTGTTCCTATGTTGGGCCTTGAATGCTTCCAAAGCTTGGAATGCCTACAAATGAAGCCACAAATGCATATTCATATGTGCATTGGACGTGCAAGCACGGAACAAATAGAAACGGGAATGAAGATAGAGGAATGTATACCATGTCTTTGATGCTGAGGCCTCTCACGGGACGGCCCTCCATGCTCTCAAGGGTGGCACAAAACTTGTTGCACTCTTGTTGTATGACCCTCCAATGCTTCGAGAGAGACACCCAACCACGCTTGCTCTCCATCTTGTACGGCACGAACTTCTTGCGTTCATGGAACTAGCAATGAACTCTCAACCAAAAGGTGGATCCCTTTTGCTCGGCGACGATCTTGGGATCTTGTCAAATCTCTCTCCAACATTCACAAAAGAGTTTGTCATTATTCTTTGTGTATTCCTTCGTCCGAATGCTTTGGTGCTTCTTGTTTGCATTGGCTTGGGTGGTGAGCTTGCCGGCAAACAAAGGCTCCTCCTCGATGTCCACTTCGTCTTCTTCTTCTAGGTCGTAGTCGTCTGGGAACTCGTGGCCTTGCGGGAACGTGTTGCCCATGCCATCTTGGCCTTGCGTGAAGGGGTCGGTAGTACCACCATAGCCTTGCATGAAGGGGCCGGCCGTGCCATCGTGGCCTGACGTGAAGGTGTCACGACAATCTTGGCTTTGGGTCTCGTCGGGATCGAAGGCCGCACCACCGGCGCCGCCTCGAAATGTTCTCCATGATGAAATGATTGGCCCTATCATCATGTGCCATTGCCGGCATTGTGAAGAACAGGTTGCAGGCGTTGGGACGCATGCTGGTGGGGATCTCATGCGGTCGTTTCCTTTGGCCCCGGGTGGACGACCCGCCGGCCACCGATGTGGCGTTGAGGCTGATGGCCATGGGTGCGGGCGTGGCCCCCGCGTCCATGCTTGACTCCGGCGAGCGGTCTACGGGAGAGGTAGAGAAACGGGAGGCCTACGGTTGGGGATGGAAGCCCTCGTCTGTGGCGTGGTGGACGTGCGCGGCAACTCTTGTCGTGTCGAACGGACTGCCGACAAGCCCATGTTGGTCGCGACCATGGCGGCAGCGACGAGCCCGTGCTGACCGGGGCCATCGTTGAACCCTAGGTAGAGGAGGGCTTGTTGCGTAGCCACAATGACGAGGACTTTGTTCTTCGCGATGGTGGCCTCCTGTTGACGGCGGCGGCTTCCAGCCTGTCGGTCTGCACCTGCCTCCGGCCAGCCCTCTTGGCTGACTAAACGGACCGATGTGCGTCCGTCCGCACCTTCTTGGGCGCCGTCGCCTTTTTGTGGGTGCGGGGCTTGTCGATGGTGGAGGCGATGCCGACCATGATGTCGGGTTCAGCGCGCCGTCCATGGCGAGCGGGCGGGAAGGTTTTTTGAAAAAGGGTGGAAAATGAGGGTGGATGTGCCACCAACTGACAGGGTGACAAGGGCACGCGTCGACGCAAACTCATCCCAAATTTTGGCCTAAAATGGATCGTGCGCGGACAAAATACGGACGCTCGTTCGTTTGCGTTGGGCACGTATTGTACCCGTTTTGAACTAAACGGGTAAACGGATACAATACGTGCCAGGGTGACAAAGGCACGCGTCGACATAAACTCATTCCAGACTTGGGCTTGAAATGAGTCGTGCGTGAACAAAATACAAAATACGGACGCTCGTTTGTTTGCGTCGGCCTGTATCGTATCCCTTTCGATCTAAACAGACACGTACGGACATTTTTGGGTCAAAATTGCTCTAAAAGATTGAGGTGACCTTGATTAGTGGATGACGGCGGTGAGGAAAGGTGCTGGAGCGGCGGGAGTACTGCTCCGAGAATTTGGCCGGGCCTTGTCCGAGGGCCGCGAGGAGGAAATTGCGATGTTTCTGGAAAAAAAAAAGGAATCCTTTTCTGGACTGACAAAAAACCATTGCTTACGACTTTATTAGTTCAGATGGTTCCTTAGCGAGAATACCACGAGCGGCGGGTGCAACACTGCGACCCGAACCGTTGGGCTACTGCCCTGTTCTCAATTCATTAACTTTATTCCAAATATCTAATAACAGGAGAAACAGCCCTAGTCAGGCTACACACGGGCAGACAATTAACGACAACACACAGACTTATCAAATGCGACTGAGATTTAGCACAAGCGTTAAAACGAAACTATAGTTGTTCCTCTGGAGTTCTCTGAGCATCACAAGGCTGCGCCAAATCCTATCAGTTCGGTGGGATATTCGGTTCGACGTAACTTTTCCACGCCTTTGAATCGTAGGAGAATATATATGAATCCAGCATGCTGCCCCATCATGGACTGATGGCGACCACTTGTACACCCAAGTGAACATGCTTTTTCAAATGTACTACCAGGCTCAAATTCGGGTAAAGAACCAAATTCCGGCGAGCATGAATCACACTTGTCTTCTTCAGAGAAGTACTATCACAGTGCTGACTTGGATCACAGCAAAAGCGTCAAAAGAGACTGCTTGCTAAACAAAGCTAGAGGAGCTTTTGCATGACACTGTCCACACTAACTGATAATCATCCCATAATCTCAGCAGCAAAGGTGAGTGGTGCGAGCAATCATGGCGCTTGTTGCTGGCGTTGTTTAAGAGCGGCGTGACTCGCGTGCCTGTAAACAAATACTCCCTCCGTCCGGAATTACTCGTCGCTCAAACGGACGAGACATCTGTTTGAGCGACAGGTAATTCCAGACAGAGGCAATACAAATCAAACAGAAAGTGGGAAAATGGAGGCGCAAGCACACGTGCATTGCATAACGGAAGAACACATCATACCCCTCCAAAACCTGTTCAGAATCCAAATCTGGCATAAACCGCAACGGAACGGCAGACGTCTATTCCTCTCTCGAGACACACAGAATAAATGTGACTGGGATAGGGTAGTAGTAGCAGATGGGAAGCATGCATGAGGTCACCAGAAATAACCCCCCACCTTATCAGACGAGCAACAGAAATCTGTTTCTTGGAGGATGCGAAGGCACATTTCAGTTCAGAGTAGGGCGATGCGACGCTGCTGATGTTTGCTGCCACCCTACCACCATTGGCAGCCCACACCATGTGACCTGACGACATCAGAGCACCTCACGCAGTCTGGTTCATGGCAACTACTAGGCAAGATCCAACAGATGCCATGCCAAACATGAACGCATGCTCAGATCATCAGATGCTCTGTCTCACATTTATGGAAGATCTCATGGATGCACTTATAATAAGCAAAAACATGAATGGACTCAAGTCACTCCATGCAGACTGAAGAGGTAAAACATGAATTGATGGATGGATCCATGCAAACAATGAAACAAACACAAAAGAAACCAAGGCAGCATCAGAACTGAACTAGTTTCAACCCCAACCAGAGCCATGACTGGCTTCCATTGGGGAGCAGGCAGGCAGCGGTCCAGGCCATGATAAACAAGCACTGAACTGTTAAGAAATAGGCACTTGCCAGCATGATCATGCTGCCCACACAGAAAGAGACACCCTTTTTTCTCTTTTCTTTTTCTTTTGTTATCTCTTGATGACCACAATGAACATGCTGCTCTCCAACTGGTAAAGTGGTTCTTATTATAATTCTCTCTTGACACGGTGGCGTGTTTTTATTGTTCAGCTAGATGAGTGCATTCTACTGCCCCACCAGGAAAAAGGGCACAAATGTTGTTAGTGTTGGATGAGCTGGCAAATAAAGTTCCTAAAGCTCATAGAAATGGAATGCAGCTTCCCCATATTACCCATCTACAAAACCAGTTCACCACAACTTCTGCTGATAATAGTGGCTAGTGATCTTCACCATGACAAGAAAAATAGACGACAAGGGTATATAAGCTAATCACAGACGGTGGGCACCGGGTGTTTGAAACTTTTCCAGACTCCGGATTAAAGGAGAGCAAAGAAGGTATAATCAACCTAGCTATAGTTTTAGCCATTTGCTTGCAAAACACCTCGTGAAAGGTTTATCAAATCAGAGTTAATGTTAATCCATGCTATTGTGTGTGTATCCACCTTATCATTGTGGAACAGCCCAAATGTCTGACATGCTTGCCTGCCCTATGGTGAACCAATGGTATTTTTGACATTTAAACAGAAATATTTCTAGACACTTTTCACCGCTACCACCGTACCAGATTCTATGATGGACCAAGTTCAAAGATTTTCAGCTTTGCCTCTGAATCAAACGAAGACATGGCATTTTGTACAATTCTGTGCAATAAATTTAGTATTCATGCACATCTAAATGCTAAAAACATTTCACCATCCCGACTACATCTGCTGAACATTCTACTGCCTTATCCTATTTATAGACAGTTCCACCTAGCTAGCAAATATACTAGATTACTACTCCCTCCGATCCATAATAAGTGTCGTGGTTTTAGTTCAAATTGAACTAAAACCACGTCACTTATTATGGATTGGAGGGAGTACATTAGAAGCAAGAGAAAGTAGTGCAACTGTTATGCTGACGAGAAAAATAATTAAAAGAATCATTGGTCCAACACAGATGAAGCAAACAAGGATAATGCTATATAAAATGATTGTCTAAGAAGATAAGCATACAGAATCAGGGATCTAGAAATGTTTATTATTGTATCATATTTTCGTTGCAGAAATTGCCCGTGAAGGGAGGATAAAATTGCCAGCCATCATCTTGATCGCTCAAGAGCAGATCACTGCTCCTATAAAAGAACACCTCCCTAGCTGCAAAATTACCTGAATATCTACACACCTTGCAATAACAACAAATAAGGCACTCACTCAAGGAAGGACGATCGAAATCATCCAGCTCTCAACTATTGTACACCTGCAATAAGGACACAAAACAAAAGGCTCATCAGTCAATCAAGCTCCCTGCTCAAATAATCCGACAAACGGAATGCAGAAAATGATCGAGTTTTTTACCTGAACCGGAGGGAATTCTGGCGATGATCAAAAGAGCAGCAGGAGTAGGAGCTGAGGATGACCCTGAATCCCTGATCCATTCCACTAAAAGCCCAGAGCAAGAAGCCTCTTTTGAGTTTTGGACACCACAAGTGAAAAAAATCGACATAAAAACTCATCACAACCCCAAGAACGAACAACAACAACCTAAAGGTAATCAAAGCGTCGCCATAGCTGCGTGCATACAGTTTTCTCTCCTTCCTTGGTTTCTCCTTCTGCAGAAATTAACAGAAACAGATGTGGTGATAACAAGTGGACAGCAGCCTGCTACTGCCCCGACTCCTCCTCGGAGTCGCCGTCCTCGCGCTCGTCCTCCCCGTCCTCCTGCTGCTGCTGCTGCTGCTGGTGGTGGTGCTGTTCGTGGTGGTGATGCTGGTGGGGGTGCGGGTGCTGCAGCTGCCCGCTGGCCCCGGCGGCGCCGCCGACCTGATGGTAGAACTGGCTGAGCACCCCGATGTGGCCCTCCTGCGACAGGCCGAGCTCCAGCCCCGGTATGGCGGCGGCGGCGTGGCCGGCGAACATGGGCGCGAACCCGATGTGGCCGCCCATGCCCCCCGCGCCGCCGCCCGGCAGCTCGATCCCGGCGGGGAGGCCAATCCGCTGCATGAGGCCGCCGATGCCCCCGCCGTCGGCGCCGGAGGAGTTCATGAAGCCGGCCTGCGAGAAGCCCGCGGAGGCCGGCGGCGGGCCCCACATGTGGTGGTGGTGGTGCGGCCGGCCGGCGAGCGCGGAGGTGGGCGAGGGGAGCGAGGGCGCGACGGAGGAGAGCGCGGACGCCGGGATGGTGCCCGTGCCGGTGGCGGCGACGATGGCCGGCTCGGCCTGCTGCAGCAGCCACTGCACGGTCTCGCCGTCCGACTTGTGGCCGAGCTCGCGCGTGAGCTGGAAGATCCGCGCCGCGCAGAGCGCCGGCATCCGGATCCGGCGCCCCCGGCCGTCCACCTTGGTGTGGCGGTCCTTGTTGGAGCTCCGCTTCGGCCCCAGCGCCTGCACCCTCCTGTCCCCCGCCGCCGCCGCCGCCACCACCACCTGCTGCTGCTGCTGCTCCTTCCCCCCGCCTCCTCCGCCGCCCCCATCCTCCTGCTGCTGATGCACCTGGATTTGCAGGTGCTGCTGGTGCTGCGGCGGCTGCTGCTCCTGCTGCTGCGGCGGGTGGCGGTACTGCTCGCGATCCAGCTGCTGGTGCTGCTGCTGGGCGGGCGGGGTGGAGGTGGAGGAGGTGGTGGTGGCCGTCGCCGCGGAGGTGGGCTCCGCTTTGTTTAGCGGTGGGGGAGGGGGGAACTTGGGGTCCATCTCCACGCCCACACGCAAAACAACCACACCAACCTGCCGTCCGTCCGCCCGTCCGTCCCCCAAAATCAACAGCTTTCCTCCTCTCCTCCTTCGTCTTCCTCCAGCCAAATCGCGCCCCCCGCCTCCCTCCCCTTCCCCAAAAACCAGGCAAGAACGAGGAGGAGGAGACCAATAATGGACCGCAGACGGCGACGGGGAGGGAAGAGAAGAAGACGCCGAGGAGAGAGGGAGATAGGGGGGGAATAATAAGAAAATCTAGGGAAAGATAGATAGATAGATACCACGCCCACTTTCTGGCTTTACCGGACTTTCTTCCTCCCCTGCAATGTCTTTTCCTGCCCCTCCCCCGCTGTCATTTCCTGGCTTTTTGGGCCTTTTTCAGCTTTGGTGTGTTTGGAGCTGCTAATCTTGTCCGGGGTTAGGGTTAGGGTTAGGATCTAGGCTGGTAACTTGAGTGATGAAGTGCTTTGGTGGAGTAGTTTTTAGAGGTAATATTATCGGTAGTCACAAAACTTGTGCTTGATGTTCAATTTGGTGTTAAAACTTTAAAAATATGAATTTATGGTCATTCAACTTGCGTTCTTGTGCAAATACGACGATTCCTCTCATATCCAGCCATATAGCCTGCTTTTTTTTTGCGAGCCAGCCTGGCGAAGGCCCACCTGTCAATGTCCCGGAGTGCACAAGGCACTGGCTGACCCTAGCATGCTGGATTTTTTAGAAACCCTTTGCAATTTATTTAATTACACGCAGAAGGCCTCAAGTATAATGAAAAAAAGATGTGCCAGATGAGGTTCGCCAGGACCTATTAGTAAAACACTCAGACATGCATCCATCTCACCAGCCCCGGGTGACGATGAACATGCACAACTAAACATTATTTAATTACACAGAATAGGCTGTCAAGTTTGTGTTGGTCAATTACGTAGAAAGGCTCATATGTCTAGTGGGTAATTTAAGGGTGAGGCCACTAATCAGTAGGATATGAACAACATGTTAGGCTAATCCACATAGGGCCCATCTATCAGTGTGTCAACCAGGAGTTCGTAACCTGAGTGCATGGATAATTTTGCAGAAAAAGGGGAGCTACAAAATTGATCTATATACCTCAAATGCGAAAGCGCAGGAGTTAACCACGACACCAAGTACCTGTTAGGGCATCTACAACGGGGGCGCTAAGGATGAGCGCCAAGGTTAAATTCCAGGTTGTTACGTGCTATTCCCATCTGAATCCAGGATAAGCGCTGCTATACACCCGATCTTTGCACGATGTGCAAATCCAATCATCCATGTGTATAGCAAAGTGGAGCACACTCATTAGATTGATCATCGTTTGAACATCGGCCATATAGTATCGGGCGTCCAGTAGTTCGGATCCAGGATTCTGGCTGGCGTCGATGCAAAAATAGTCCCCGGGCGCCCCGACTTTCTCTCACAGGCTACCTAATATTTTCTTTTTCTTCAACTCCATCTAGCGCCTCGTTGGATGTAGAGACTCTAACATGAACGCTACCCTAAACTTTGTATTTTAGCCACGACAATTACTTGTATTTATGTTTTTTTCCTAGGCCGAATATTTGATAACTTATTTAATTTTCTTGATAAACTAAATAATTAGACATTAAAAATATTTGAATTCAAAATTTGTTTTGACATTTTAGGCCAAAAAAGTGGAATTTCCGAGGTATTATGAAACTCGGAATTTTTTTCCAGCCGCTAAGTTTTGTACGTTGTGGGTTAAGCATTATATATTTTGATGCGGTTTTTTTCATTAGAATTTCTTTGGCGTAAAAAGCTCAGATTTTTCAGAACCCGGGAAAAAAATAGTGTAACAAAACTGTAGCCAATATATATGTGCACGAACATATAGTTGGTGGATACGATAAAAAAACATATAATTGGTGGAGTCATTGGCTAGCACGCTTATTGTATACGAGGTTGAGGGTTTGAATCACCCCAGCCCCTTTTTTTATTGTCCCACCATTAGTCCTGACAAGTGGGACCCACACATATTATTAAGGGGCTTCTGTTTAATTAAATATAAAATGAGGGATGCTTCTGCAAAAGAATAAACGAGCGCATGGCACCGAGCGGTTCCGGTCAGCGCGCGGGATATTTCTAAATACGAGCGAAGTGACCGTATTTGCACGAGAACGCGAGTTAGATGACCACAGATCCGTATTTTTAAAGTTTTAACACCAAACTGAACATTAAGCGCAAGTTTTATGACTCTTGATGATATTAACTCTAGTTTTTACTGCCCTCTTTTCGAGTTCAAGCAGTGGTTGGTGGAGGTACTACACTCAACTGAGTGAGGCGACTGAGACTGACTGAGGCAGGCGGGGTAAAATGGAGGAATGGTGGAAAGGGGGAGGAAAGCTGTCAGACAACAACTGCATCCACGCATTTTGTTACATCCACTTGGACCTGTACACTTGGAGCAGCTACTATGCTATATCTGGAATACTGCAGCCTATCACGACCCTGACACGTAGTAGCTGGTTATATCTGCATTGCAGCCTATTTATTTTGGATTGCTCACAGGGAAAAAAAAGTTTTGGATTTGCTCACAGGGAAAAAAAAGTTATGGATTGCTTCGAGAGAAATACAACATGACTATTTATTTTGTACCCCCTGCCTCAAAGTACAGCACATTTTTTGACACACATTTTGAGACACAGGTGGCGCTGGCTAATTGTCTGTGCGTTGTGATGGAGGCATACATATTCTATAGGTTCAACATAATCGTGACCCACCATATTCTAATATACAAAATGATTTGATTTGATTGAGTTAATGTAAAAGATCTGATTGCTCATGTCTGACATACAGCTATAATGGTTTGATTTGATTTCATTTGACCGTGTTAATGCAATTACATTGCATATCTATCGTTGCAGGAGTTGCAAAAGATTTGATTTCATTGGATTCAGTCATTGCAGCCCGCCCCCAGGGGGGGGGGGGGGAGCAGGGGTCTCTACATCGGGCGTACGACCATCAACTCTCATGTAATAGTAGAGATTCATACTGCAAATTCCAAACGAATCCGAATGTAACTCCATGTAAAGTTTCTATATTTAAAATGTAAAATTGCCATGCAACTGTTTTCCTTTTTGGGGGAATGTTTGATGCAACTTGTGCACGAGTACTACTAGGTGCTATGTGGGTGTAGCAGTGGTGGTGCATCTAGAGATTCCTGGGCGTCCCTGTCCGTTCCTTTCGCTGCCGGGTCTCCACCAATGGGCTCCGGCAGTGTGGCCTCTCCAGATTTTTCTTTCTTTATTTTCGTTTTTTTTTTTGAGACAACTTTCTTTCTTTATTTTCGTGATGATGGGATGGAGGACGGGAATGGATAAGCTCGTGAATGCGGCGGTGCGAGTGGGCCAGGCTCCGGTCAAACTTGATGGCCCAGCGAACCGGGCCTTAACCAACCAACCAACGAACCCCGTGGTCATTCCTCGCCCGACAGCCTAATTGGCATCTATTAACTCCACTTGGACTTTTTATCAAAAAAAAGATACTCCACTTGAACTTCTTTTTTTGCGATGAACTCCACTTGAACTTGATATAACCAGCGTACCGAAATTTTCAGTTCTGAGCTTTCTTTAGACCAGTTCTTCGCTTTTGTAGGGCATGCAGCACGTACTCTGCACACTAGCCAGCAATGCATACTGGTTTGGTTGATTAAATGGACAATAAAATGCTGGACATGGTTTCGTTGACGCTGAACACAGGGCGAGTCTCCTCGTTGATTGAAGGACGACGACGTTTGAATGAGACTTGACCAGACACCAGTACATGGACGCATCTTTTTCTTTTTCTAGTAAAAGTCAGAGAAGAGAGGAAGAAAAATGAACCTGCAGGATGGGCAGACCGAATATCTTGTCTGTAAGGGGCTGTTTGGTTTGTGACTAACTTTGCTAAAGATTGTTACATTTAAGGTCAGACAAGTTTGACCAACTTAGATAAGTGTTTGGTTCAAGCCACACCTTAGTCAAGTCACATTTGAGCCCCACATGACATACACACAAAAAGTATGACAAGATTCCCTTAGGTTTGCCAACTTGTGGCTCTTATTTTGATTAACTAACCTTAGGCAAGTGTGGCAATGCTAGTCCTAGAACCAAACAGCCCCTTACAGACAAGATATTCACTCGGCAAGACGGCACGGCAGTCGATCGAAACGACCCGACCGGCGGGGACAAATTGGAGCACGTGGAAGCCAGTCGGCGACACGGCACGTCACTCAATTGAAATGAATACTCCTGCTAATGCTCCACGGGTGCAGTTGCTTCTTTAGAGCATTTCCAACAGTCACGCCAAAAAACGCGCACGTGGTAATTAGTTTTTTAGTACGCGCGACAAGTTTTTACGCGTTTCAGCGGAGGCGAGAAACTATCGCGCGCGGAAAATAGCGGCAGCTCACGCGGTAGATTTGGCGCGCGCCTATAAAACGCGGCGCTTGCCACACGCTCCACCACACTGTCACGCGCCCATCCCCTCGCCACTTCGCTGCTTCCACCTCTGTCTCGCCGTTTCCAGCGCCCTGCCACCACCGCGCCACCATGTCGCCGCGCCGCCAGGGATATTCAGGCTACCGCGGCGTCCGCGCGCCCCAACGGCTGGTACTCCGCCGAGATTCGGTCCGGCGACGTCCGGCTCGGCCTCAGCACGTTCCGGACCACGCACGAGACGGCCCGCGCGTACGACGCGTCGGCATGGCGCCTAGAAAGGCCTCCGTCGCAGATGAACTTTCGGGACGTCCACACGCGCGAAGAGGCGCAGGCCGTCGCCCCTCCGCCTCGTCTGATCACGGAGCAGGACCGTGCGGACCACATTCGGCTGCAGCGCCGCCTCCTCGTCGCCGAGGAGGACGAGCAAGCCATGGCGGAGTGGCGCCGACGCCACCCGGAGGACGTCGCCAACGAGCGCGCCTACTGGGCGAAGAGGACGGCAAGGTGCCGCGCGAAGCGAGCGGACTGGCGTCGGCTGAAGACTTTGGCGATATCGTAGTGCGATATCGTTGAAGCAGGTGGGAGGTCGATCTTCACGTCAGACGACGAACATTGGGAGGATATATGGATCGATACTTCGGACAACACCTCCGAGGATGAGGATGATGATGAGGACTCAGAGTAGTTATGCACCGTAGTTTTTTATCTAGTTGCACCGTAGTTTTATCTAGTTGCACCGTAGTTCAGTTTTATCTATCTATGCTATGAAGCAGGGCCGGGCCCATAGTGGTGCAGAGTGTGCTGCCCGCACAGGGCCCATCAACTTTAGAGGCCCCAAAAAAATTTATAAGCATATGTGTATATTCCTGTGCGCTGGGCCGTGCATGGCGCTGGGCCGCTGGTCCTCTGGCCGCTCAGTCGAGAACATCCCAGCCTCACAGGCCGCTCGATGCGTTAACTATACTAGCCAGGACGTTACCCTAAAAGAAGAATAGGTTAGCCCCCAGCATGATTAGCCCCCAGCGTGATTAACGCGTTATTGGAGGCTGCCGCCGGTGCTACTTCTTGCCTCACTAGTCCTGATTAGATTTAGTTCTATTAAACTACGCGACACCGGCTCTGTGTTCGGAAATTCTTCATACTGCACTCCAATTCTTCGATGGTCAAGCCAACTAGTCAAGGTTTAGCACTAGTGAGTATTGTTTATTAATATACCTAAAATCTAAAAAGTGCATATGCACTATTTGGTTGAATTGAGCGGCCGCGTCTGGCATACATGTGGTTGTTAATTTTTTGTCTTCTAGTGCATGTGGTTGTTAGTATTAAATGCGTTCACACTAATTACTCCATTCCGAACATAATAGATCCACGCATATCCACGCATATTCATTTCAGAGTTTTAAATTTTAAAAAGTCATATCTTTCAAACCGCGCGTCGGAATTCAAATCCGTTTTCACTGCTGGAACTCTTGCGACGAGATCTTTGAAACTAGATCCCGCATGAGTATGTTTCGACGAAATTTTTTTGATGCCAACTTTGGTGCTATATGGTGCAACTTTAATACTGTATTGTGCAACTTTAGTACTACATCGTGCAACTTTAGTACTACATCGTGCAACTTTTTGTAAAACCAATTGTTGGATTGCATAATTCAACTTTCTATGAGATTGCATTCTAGCAACCATGACAACTTTAATGTTTAGTTGGCAGGACTATTGGCACACACATATGCTCAGTTGGTGCGATAATGTAGTCTAGTTCACACATTGATATTTAGTTGACAGGACTATTTACACACACATATGCTTAGTTGGCGCGGCAATATAGTTTAGTTGCACACATATTGATGTTTAATTGGCAGGACTATTGACACACACATATGCTCAGTTGACACGGCAATGTAGTCTACTTGCACAGACATTGATGTTTAGTTGGCATGACTATTTGGCACACACACATATACTCAGTTGGCGCGTTAATGTAGTCTAGTTGCACACACATTGATATTTAGTTGGGAGGACTATTTTGGCACACACATATGCTCAGTTGGCGCGACAATATAGTCTAGTTGCACATACATTAATGTTTAGTTGGCAGGAAGACTAGTTCGCCGAAACATGCCCTAGCGAGATCTACTTTTGAAGAGCACGCCGCGAGGGTTTCAACAGTGAAAACGGATCTGGATTTCGACGCGCGGTTTAGAGGATATGTCTTTTATAATTTTGAAAACCAAAAATTGATGCAGAAGGGATGAACATGAGGAAAATCAATGCAGTGGCATGCAGGCATCCATCACGTGAGAAGAGACCACACAGGATAATTAATTAAGGGTTCGAATAACTGCCACACGTGTGGCATGGACGGGAACCCGCTCGCACGCCTCGTGTGGCATGGACGGGAACCGGCCCGCACGACCACGTTCGCGCGCACAAAAGCACGGCCCGCACGTCCGGTGTGTGGCAACCCCGCCCGCACTGCCCCGTCCGGGCCAGACGACCCGCTGCCCGCACGACCCAGCCGTTCCCGGCCTCCGATCCATCCCCTCTCTCGTCTGCCGCCATCGTCCCCCACCTCTCGAACCCCGACCTTCGTCGCCGGCCATCTCTGGTTGCCATGGCAACCAGGGCAGATCCGTAGGGCGCTCCCACCGCAAACCACACCCCAACCCTCCCCACCCCCAGCCCCCCACTCCAACCCAGCCCTCCAGAGACGATCATCTAAAACCAGGTGAAATCTCCCGATCTCATCCTTCTCATCCTTAAGGCTGAAAATCTCCCGATCTTGTACTGGGTCCATGCTATAGGGGTAGAACACTGCATGGTTCAGTGTATATTCGCAATTGCCAGGCGGAATACACCAGATCTGCCATGTACTATGTTTGACACTAACTTAAGTTCATAGTTTAATTGACGCAAGTAGTTGGGTATGAAATGGATGAGTAGGAATCCCTAAAAAAAGGGCAGGAGGGACAATTTTTGGAATGAAGGGGGTGGGAAAAATTAATTGTCACTTGTGTATAACGACAGTTGCCACCTTTCGTTGTCAGTAGCTGCCACCTATTTTGACCTGTTGCTTGCCATCCCTATCTTCTATGTGCAAGCAGCAGAAGAATACAATTCTTGTGGATTGTTGATGCCTTCTTGTTCATCCAATGATTGAGAACACATCGAAAAGAAGCGAGACACGGAAAGAATGAATCACGAAGATGGCACTGATGCTTGGAGTTCTCAAAGGCCAGAAACGCCCCCTTGGAATGCATCAGAGTACAGTCAATTCATCTCTGCAGGGCCGTTGCTGCCACTACTAGAACAGTATGCAGACGTAGGTATGATGCGTGATAACAAAAGAAGAGAACAATTGCCATCTTCACAACGATGAAAATGACATTCTACTTATGTCATACACTGTCATTTTTTCACAGGTTCTTATGACCAAAACACTCATAGGGGGCCCCGTGGCAAGTTCAGTCACAAGGCGCTAACACTGACAGATGTACGGGCAGCCAACTTCAACTAGCTAGAATGGCTAATCAAGGTAATGCAAAGCGAAAAAAGAGCACATACTGCTGTGGACATGAAAAATGAACATGCAAAAAAACCGGCAAAAGGACTCACGAGTTATCACGGGTGAAAATGCAGAGCCTTCATGCAGCACGTGGCATCAGGCAGCACCCATGTACCTGCCATCGACGTCATACACAGGTGAGTCCATAAAAAAAGTGAAGTTGTGGATGCTCAATTAGCAGAAGGAGCATAGTTGACAACTACAATTGCCATGACTGGACATCTATAGTTGCCATGAATAAAAACTACACTTCTCATCCCTGGACAACTGTTGTTGCCATCCCTGGACACCTGTAGTTGCCATGGAGGAACAACTGCAGTTGCCATACCAGTGCAACTACATTTGCCATGCCATGGCAACTGCAGTTGCCATGACGGAACAACTGCGGTTGCCATACCGATGCAACTACAGTTGCCATGCCAGTAAAACTGCAGTTGCCAACTGCAGTTGCCGTGCTAGCACAAAACTGCATTTGCCATGAATTGACCAACCACTACTATGCTTACATGTTATTACGCTGGTGGTAACCCGGCAACGTCTCGTGGCAAGCTTCACAAATTGTAGGTGGAGCACGTCATTATGGTGTCACAGACCACACAAGATGGTCAAATGCAGCACAACAAGGTAAGGAAAAAAACTGAACCACAAAAAACAGTGCTACATTTGTTATTTGTAGTTATTTGTAGGCAAAACAAATAGTTGCCATGATTGTTGAACAGTAGCTGCCATGACTGGACAGCTACAGCTACCATACATGTCCACACGCAGACTCACGGCTTGCTGTTTGAAATGATGTCATGCCAAATCACTCAAAGATGGTGTGATCCATTGCGATACACATGTTATCCAAACAAAAAATCTTACTCTCGTACCTGTTTTTTCTATTACAGGGCCTGCAACTACACTGAACAGCGGCGCGTGGACATCTACGGCGGGGAGCTCTGAGCGCACGGAAGACGCGTTCCACCAGCCAGCAGACAATCATGCCGCAAACAATTTCAAGTCAGAATCGGGAATGGCAATCATTCCAGCAATGCCGACAAGCACCCCTTTGAACACAAGCACTGGCAACACTCAAGTAGATGGAACTGCCGCCGATACTGAAGTGAATGATGAAACTGACGACGACGCATAAGGGGATGAAGATGGTGGGCAATCAGAGATCGTGGTACCTCAACCACCGTACATTGGGCAGAGATTTGAATCGTTCGAACAAGCAAAGGAATACTACCAGACATATGCAAAGTTCCATGGATTTGCGGTCAACACCGAGTACCATAGGAAAATTAAGAAAACTAACGAGTACAGCAGAGGTGAGATGAGGTGCCACAGGGCACGAAGGAACAAGAAGGGGAAAGGTGTTGCGCCTGTCGTTTCGGAATGAAAGAGAGGTATCATTCTCAAGACTGAGTGCCCTGTCCGGTGTAAGCTAAACGTAAATGGAGCACAGTGGGTGGTCAATGAATATTTTGACGAGCACAACCACCAACTCATAAAGAAGTTCGACCTGGTAAAATTTCTGACCACCCACAGAGGGTTCACCCCCGTCGAAAGGCAATTCGTAAAGCTGCTACATGATTGTAACGTCGGTCCATCAAGAATGGTACATATACTATCTCTCATCCATAGCAAAAAGGGGACTCTGAGTAGCATGCCGTACATACCAGCTGACGTCACAAACCTACAGGCCAAGTACCATAGAGAGAGCAAGTTGGCAGACATAGAGGCCACAATGGCCTACTTCGATGAAAAAGCGAAGGAAGATCCAGATTTCTTCTACAGGATAAGGTTGGACGATGAGGACCGTGTCAGGAACATATATTGGGTGGATGGTGCTGCAAGGAGAGCCTACAAACATTTCCGAGATTACATTTCATTCAACGCGACGTACCTCACCAATATGTACAAGATGCCATGCGCTCCGTTCATAGGAATAAATAACCATAATCAATCATTGCAGTTCAGCTGCGGGCTCGTCCGGAACAAAGACACGGATGGGTACGTTTGGCTGTTCAAGACCTTCTTGGAGTGCATGGATGGACTTGCTCCGATGAACATAATAACAGACCAAGATTTCAGCATGCGTGCAGGCATAGATGAGGTATTTCCGTTGGCAGTGCACAAGCACTGCAGGTGGCACATTATAAAGAAGGCTGAGGAGACGCTAGGACCGTTCTTTGTTGACCGTCCAGAGCTGCACAAGGCATTCGAGATGTGCATGGACCACAGCTTGACAGTGGAGGAGTTTGAAAGGAGCTGGATGGCCATGACTGAAACACATCAAGTCCAAGACAACGAGACTCTTGTTAGCCTGTGGGAGAAGTGAATGTACTGGGTGCCGGCCTACTTCATGCAGTGCTTCTTCCCCTTTCTGCAGACTACGCAGCGCAGCGAGGGGTTCAATGCTGTTTTGAAGCGGTACGTCAGCCCTGGCAACTCATTGCTACAGTTTGCCAAGCAGTACACAGCTTTGCAACAAAAAATTCTGGGATCTGAGCTACAGCAAGAAGCGACCACGGCACTAAAGCAGCCAAAATTGCTAACGTATTTACCGACAGAGAGGCAAATGAGCACGATATACACCAACAAGATCTTTAACAAGTAAGTCAGTTGCGTTACAGTCTTATTTGCAGAAAAAGCACCAAGTCAGTAGGTACCTTATAGAGTGCAATGCAGTTGTCATGATGTGCAGTTGCCATGTTTAATGAAATACTGTTTGCCATGCTTACTCAGCTGCATGATGCCATGTTCAATGAAAATTCTGTTTTGCCATGCTTGCTCGGGTGCATTTTCCTTGTTGAATGAAGTTCAGTTGCCATGTTTAATGCACTGTGCTTCCATTGGGGCATGTTGGCATGCAAATGCCAATGTCAACTGGAAAAAAATGTTATATTGGCGACACATATGCCGAAATGCAGTTGCCATGTTTAATAAAATGCATCTGCCATGTTTGTTGAAATGCAATTGACATGTTTACTCAACTGTAGATGCCATGTTTAAATAAAAGGGCAGTTGCCATGTTTTATGCAATGTGCTTTCATTGGGGAATGTTGGTGTGGAAAAATGACGATGTCCAGTTGAAAATGTACTACAGTTGCCATGTCTAGTGTACTACAGTTGCCATGTCTAGTGTACTGCATTTGCCATGTCTAGTGTACTGCATTTGCCATGTCTAGTGTACTGCATTTGCCATGTTCAACGTACTATATTTGCCATGTTCAATGAACTATGTTTGCCATCTTCAAACAAAATGTATTTCTATTTCCATGACAACATAAGGTGGTACAAGAAAAGAGCGCACGATAGTTTAAAAGAAAACATACAAAACTTGCAGATTCCAGGAAGAAATAAAGCGTGCCAGCATGTTCACGGCTTTCCAGGTGGACGAACATACGTTCAAGGTGTGTTCTATTTTGGGCATGTCAGATTCAGAACTTGAAGACCCGGACAAA
This sequence comes from Triticum dicoccoides, assembly GCF_002162155.2. NCBI lineage: Eukaryota > Viridiplantae > Streptophyta > Magnoliopsida > Poales > Poaceae > Triticum > Triticum dicoccoides. The sequence continues at coordinate 679,866,246 of NC_041384.1, read as the reverse complement.
GGAAGGAACTACTTCGTCAAAGCCTCGATAGGCGAAGGCGAGTACTACTGCCAATGCTGCAAGTTCGAACGGAATGGCATTGTGTGCTGTCACATACTAAAAGTAATGGACATGAACGCTATGACACGGATGCCCCGCCATTTCATAAGGCGGCAATGGACTTGGGACGCTGACGACGCGTTGGCGCCGCAGACAACACGCGCAGTTCTGGCTGTGCATGACGAGGGACCTGAGTCAACCATGGAAGCCGTGAGGCATGTTGTGCTGACAAAGAACTATGCTGGGCTAATTTATGAAGCGTGCAAGAGTGATGAGACAGCGAGAGTCGCAGAAAAACACAGGAAGGCACTGAAAAGAGAGCTTGATAAGATCAAGAAGAGGAAAGCTGAGGAAGCCTTACACCGGTTCCCCCGCACATCAAGTGTGCCTTCATCCATGGGGCCATCATCTGAAAACTCGGAGATAGGATCTAGAACAACAAGCATACAGACCCAGGTCAGGAACCCACCCCGTTCTATCACAAAGGGTCATCCAAGAGAGATAAGGTACAAGTCGGGATTGGAGATCCAAGCAAAACACAAGAAAACGAAGAAAGGGGCGGGCAATCCATGAGCAAAAATTGGGGCGATGTGACATGGTCCTTATGGACATTTTGTTTTGTACCCTAGATGCTGAGAATTTTTTTTAAAATTGGGAAAATGACTCTTGAGGGGCATCAGAAGTGGAAGGAAAATTCATTGAATGGATAAATGCAGTTGCCATGTTATGGGTACTTAATGTGCCATGTTATGTGTAGTTAATCTGCCATGTTACGTGTAGTTGGTCTGCCATGCTATTTTATACTAAATATGCCATGCTATTTTATACTAAATATGACATGCTATTTTATACTAAATATGCCATGCTAGTTGTACTGGATCTGCCATTTTAGTTGTACTGGATCTGCCATGTTAGTTGTATTGTATATGCCATGTTAATGATGCTGGATCTGCCATGTTGTTTGTACTGTATATGCCATGTTAGCTGTACTGAAAATATGCCATGGTATTTGTAATGACTCTGCATGGAATATATTTCCATGATAGTACGACGCGGTTTAGAGACACATAGTGTGTTGTGTGCAAATGTATGGGAAACAAGTTGGAAAAACCGTAACGTGCATAAACCGCAGCAAAGGTTGTGGCTACATGATCAATCTACCCATGCTAGCCGGTGCAGTTAGCGATGAAAAAGAAGAAGCAAAACAGCCAAAATGAAAAACGACGATGACTTTCACTACCCATGTCTGATGAACTACATTTGCCATCTTTTTTAAAACATTATAGACGCATTCGAAACAGCAAATCGGTGCTAGAAACGATGAAACCATTGTAATAATGATAAACATAAAAACATATCTGCTGTAATGCTAAAATAGGTTCACGTCCACACATATATTACATAAACTATTCAAATGTCGCTCACACACCACCAATACATAGTTAGGCTACAAGGGGTTGCAGTCATAACATAGCACACAAACATAGTTTTCAACGAGAAACAAAGAGATAGTACCTTACATTCCTCGGCAACAGAATGTAAGGTATGCGTTCGGTGTGTAACGCCACATGATCACTTGTACTTCTTGATGACTTTCTTGACAGCTTCCTCCACGAACTCGCGTGCTCCGGACCGCTTGTTGAAATCTTCATTCGTCAACCAGTTCCATGTGTAGATTTTCTGGAGCTCAACGACCGTTGCAGCTGTGATAGGGGGGACAATTCTGCCTTCCCACTTTGCAAAGTATTCCAGCGTGTGAAAGCCACAGTCCGTCCTGCACGAGGAAAAGAGTTAGGTGAGCACGCAAAAAGGACAGTCGTAACAAAGATAGACTTCAATTCAGATGTGACAACAAAAGAGGGGTTGGATTGATGTAAGTGGCACATGAAGGAAGGAAGAAATTACGTGTTCCCTTGCTTTGCAGTCGCCACATACTCAGTCGGGAAATGCCTGATCTGGACCTTTGAATGTTTGTAGTGACGGTTCCATGTCTCTTTGAGGTTGTTAATGAAGAATTCGGCATGCGTAGTAAGGTCTGCATCAGCTTCCGAACGGATTGAATCAAGTACCTCAAAACGTTGGTTCTTCAGGTCAAGACAGATCGCATAGTGGTGACCACACTTGTCGTGTGGGTCATGTGGTGCAAGCTCCTGGAACATGGGGAACATGACCTGCATTTAAAAGTGAAGAAATGAGAAGCAGAGTTCACATAAAGAATAACAGAGGGACAAAAAAATTAGAATCACGTAGAATGTTTGGTTATGGGTGGGGGTAGTTGAAAGAAAGTTGTCGTCCATGTATGAACAAAATGTGCCGTGTATTTTACTATCAAGTTGCCACATAGTTTGCACGGGATGCAAAAATCAAGAATTCAGTGTGCACGGCAGCTGTTGCCACATGAAAACATCTGCCACATAAACACAAGTGCAGATGATGGCAAAAAACCACACCATGTGAAAAAACATTGCAGACAGGGAAGGAGTACTCACATATTTCTTCAGTGTGAGCTTGAGTTCACCGTGTTGAGCAAAATTCTTCCTCATGATTTTGTGGTGGAAGTCACCATCCCATATTTTGCAGGTCACACTGTAATGCATGATTATCTTGTCGGCACACACATTGGTGTGATTGTTGATGTAGTCGATCCCGCATGCAACTACATTCGTCGACATTTTACCGTTTGGCCTCACGGACTCGGCAAGATCACCCAGCTCGACGTACGTCGCTCCGCATTGAATGACTTTGGTTCTGTCCAAACATAAGCTGTATGAAAACGATATGACATGGAATAATCATGCCTACTAAGTAAAAAAATATATGAAAGAACTAAAACGTAAGTGGATCGTGTATAGAAAGTACGAAGAAGATGAATGGTAAAAAAGGAGCAAAGCAAAATGAGAGATTATGGGGTGTGGTCATTTAAGCTTTCAGCTCCTTCATGTGTTTGCTGCTGGCCCTCGCATTTCCAAACCGCTTGACGATATCGTACAGCTGGGTCTGTTTCTTAGTGGCCCTGAATTCGGGCTCGTAGTCTTCCGCGGGAGGTGGGTGAACTACCCTCTGCTGCCTCACAGAACTAGGAGTGGCACTCCTAATGGTATCCTCAGATACCGTATCTGCAGACACGTTGGAACTTGATTGCCCTTGCCCTTGTGAGGACCTACTCTGCAATGCTGCCTCCTCAATCATGCGGTAAGCTTCGTCAAGTGACGGTGAAATCTCCTCAGGGGTGGCTGCAACGATAAAAAAAAGGTGGGTTAGGATACCTAGAAAATTAAAAACAGATGGATTGTGAGAAGATAGGGTGCATGATGTGAGATGTAGATAGAAAAAGTGGGGCAGCTGCCATGTGTTGTCCAACTACAGTGGCCATGTCGTAGCAACTACAATTTCCATGTAGTTGCACTGTAGTTGCCATCTAGTTGGACTGTAGTTGCCATGTCACAGCAACTACATTTGCCATGTTGTGTCAACTTCATTTGCCATGTGATTGCCGTATGAAAAATGCAACATGGAAACAAAAAATGCAGGCGACATGGTGTGGCAAATCCAGTTGCCATGTGCAATGCACTATATTTGCCATGTGACAGCAACTACAGTTGCCATGTTGAATCAACTCCAGTTGCCACGTGATTGCCCAAATGTCAAATGCAGCATGGCAGCAAAAAAATGTAGGTGACATGGTGCATCAAATCCAGTTGTCATGTCATCACATGTCAGTTGCCATCACAAGTGAGAACCCCCAAAATATATGATTAGGACAAAAGTCAAACTACAAAGATGTATACAAGAAAAACCATAGGGACATAACAAGTGTACCTTGCAGAATCGGCTCTACGAACTTGACAGCCTTCCTGCCCTCGACCATTGGCTGCGCCATCATTGCGGGCATGCCTCCTGGGAAAGCAAAGGCAACTGACATAGGATCTTGCACCACCGGTTAATCTTGACTGATGCCAAGGCTGAAGCTCGGTGGGGTAAAGGCCATTGGGTGCCTCTCATTCCTACTGGCCGGACCACGAATGACTTGCGAGGCAGAATCCAAGGGTGAAAGATCGACAAACATATCTGAATCGGCCGCTACAGAATGATCGGCCTTATTTGCAGGGCGGGGCGTGTTGTCAGCGGTATCAGCCGCAGCTTTCATGACAATCTTCTTGTTTGGGCTGTAGTGGACACCGACATTGACTGGGAGCCTAGAAGTGCGCAGATTTATGCTGGGGATTCCCACTGCGGGTAAAGGCGCAGTCTGCTCCGGTTTTTCACCTGCGTCACTCGTGCCCGGCTTGACACCTGCATCAGTTGTGCTTCGGTCTTCCGGTTTCTCCATCACATTGCTTTTGGCAGGTGGCGGGAACAGTGTGGACGCAGGAACATAACCAGACTCGTCTCTCCTGCTCCTAGCTACAGCCGGTGCGTTGGGTATGTCTGTTGGTTGCTTGCGGGGGCTACGACGCCTAGGTGGAAGACCAACACGCGAAACAGTCGCCTTAGCAGTATCTGCACCGACAAGAGCTGGAGCTGTTGTGCCAGGACTCTCACTTGTAGATGGCATATCCTTGTGAACTGCCGCCTCAGCCGCTTCTGTCGTGGACATAGGAGTGCCACCACGCACGCGCTTGGAATCAGTGTCAGATGAGCAGGAATATTCCTTGCTTAGGTTCGTCTCGGGAGCGTCCACTTCAATGCTTGCTGATGAGGTGGCATGGCTCACAGTAGCATCCTTCATTGCTAGAAGAGTTGGCAATATTTCAGTTGTCCTGGCAGATACCGACTCGTCACTCCCCGATGTACGGATGCCTGTTGTTCTAGCCTGCACATCTGCAGCCGGTGGAGATGGTCGGCCACTTGCATCAGAGTTGGTGGGAGCGGTCAACGGTGCAGCAGCAGTATTGTCGCCGAGTGCCTCATGTACATCTGAGTTGCCCCCTGTTGACAACTTTGAATGCAGGCGTTCGAGCGGGTCCTTACTGATATGCTTGGCCCCGCGCATAGTAGTCTTCTTCACCCTGTCAAAAAAATTAAAGCACATGAAAAAGGTATCAAAAAATGAACAAAAATATGTTTGCCTTGGTAGAAATCTTAAAAAATGAAAAACAAGTGGAAAAGCTGGTAGTTGCCATGTAAGGGGAACGTGAGTTGCCATGTGTCATAATTAGTAGTTGCCATCCAGCAGCACTTGCCATGCTAGCCAAATTGAAGAATGATAAAAATGTCTGATCTGCCATGAATGCAATTTCAAACCTAGGTGTGGGATGAGCTCACAAGCCAACGGTAAAGATGGCAGTTGCCATTAGGTACATTAAAGTTACCATTTGGCCTAGATTCCAGTTGCCATGTAAAAAACAATAGGAGTTGCCATACACTTAAAAAGAAAGGAAAAAATCATTTGGAGAACAGCAGTTGCCACGTGGGGGGCGATGACAGAAGACAATGTGACAAGCTAAACGGATGCATTGGAAAATCAAGAAAATATAGCGCTATGTTAATGAAAGCGGATGAAAAAACCTACTTCTTGACTGCCTTCCTCATGTGTGGCAACACGACAGGATCCCCGGTGTTGGTCGTCATCGTGCGAGGAGATGACCTGGTGGAAGGGATGTCACCGGCAATGGGGGCGCCTTTGTTCAACCGAGCAGAAACACGGGTTGGCGTTGGCGCCTGTTTCTTCGTAACTGCTCGTCCACCAGCTGTCGGCTCGCTGCACGTATGAGATGGAGGAAAAAAATGTGACAATTGTCAGACAGCAAACTCGTTGCCGCGCTTGACAAAAACAAGTGCAAAAAAAGGATGAGTCTGTTCGAAGAAAATAGACAAAGCAAAAAACTAAACTAAAAGTCGAACCTCTTCCTGGCAGCTACAGGGTCGGTCCTAGACCTCTTGCCAGCAGAACCCTGCCCAACACCCTCTGGAGCCCTCCCCCTCTTTGATGGCAAAACCCCCTCGCCTCTCGCAGCCGTGTGTTGCTTCACTTTCTCCGGTTGGGGGACATCTGTTGCATCCTTGCCCTTGTTACCACCAGCGTGAACTTTAGCATGATCATCATCATCGGTGTCCTCTTACACATTCTCCATGACATCGTCGTCATCCTTGCTGAGACCAGCATCTCCACCTAGTTCATCTTGTGTGTCAGCAGGCTCTTGGGAATTGTTGTAGTCATAGCCACAGCCACCGGTTGGCCGGTGTGTATGTTCTGGGACAAATGAAGTGAACTGCCTCGCAACCGCGTCGCTGTCAGAGCCACTGAGGGACGTCCACCCCTCAACCAACTTCCTGATCAAGCCGGTCATTCCAGATGCAAACTGCCCTATTAGATGCTCAACAGGTGCCCTCGCCTGTGCACGAAACAAAGAAGCATCAATGACCACCGTATTGCAATCACTTGCACGACATCAAAAAATACTCCACGGCAAACCATAGATGTAGATCTTTTGATTACCTCGGCAGGGCAAGACGGAGCTGAGTGCACGTTCATCCACTTTCCAAAGTTTTGAGGCCCCCAAACACGCTGTAGTCTATAGCATGCTTGGCCATCGGCTGGAAAGAACAAAAAAAAGAAAAAAAGCTAGGACATAAGAGAGAGAATGTAAGTTTAAGCACGAATGAAAAGAGTTGCCATGTGGAATGAGACATGGATACAGTACCAAGACAACCATGGATAACAAAGGTAGTCATCTCTTATGACCCACAAACGGTTGCCTCATGCCAATTTGTAGGCATGCCGTGTGGGCAAAGAAACCAGAACTAACCTGCAGTTTTCCATATGTGGTGTCAGTAGCCTTGTCTGTGGCAAGCACAGCCTTGACAGCATTGATAGTCCATGCAGAAACAACAAACTTGTGCGCAGGCGGCGGGCCTCCTGTCCCAGTGAAATCCACGGTGGACAGGTCAAGACAGTCGACGTACATGAGTTGATGCAAAACAATTTTAAAAAGAAATAAATATCAGTTGCCATCATGGGTACTGTGTGGAGGAAAACAGGATAATATATGTTCCCATGATAATCAAGTTGAGGTGCATGAAAGAATAGAAGAAAAAGAAGAATATGCCATCTACATGTGCTAATTGCCATCATAGTGTGATAGCAGTTGCCATGTTGTTATGATGGCAGTTGCCATCATAGTATGATGACAGTTGCCATACTAATATGATGGGAGTTGCCATATTGTCATTATGCCAGTTGCCATATTGTCATTATGACAGTTGCATCTTGATATGATCAGGTTGCCATCTTGTTATGATCAGGTTGCCATGCATGAATAAAAGTGTGTTAAAAAAATAGTGTTCACAGAAAGAACTGGTAAAAAAATACTATTAAATGCATTCGACAACCCTTTTGGTACATCTTGTTTGAGAATGCATCATGCAGGAAATCGGCAATAAACTACACCAATTTATGTTCTTCACATTTCCCAGATCCGCCTGCACCACACAAAATTTCAGGACAAAAAAAAGGTTGCCGCATCAGAAATCAAATGGAAAAAAACATCGGAAAACGCTGGCAGTCACTAGCTTTACACATGACATCGGAGCCAAAAGGATCAAAGGAAAATAAAGTAGTAAAGATGGATCATTCACCAAGATGGGGAAGCATTTGTTGCTTGGGCGAAGAGAGGTGGTCGGCGCGAAAATAGCTGAGATGAGGTACATGAGTAGCTTCATCTTGAAAACATCTCCATGCGTCGTCATGGCCTGCAGCGAATCTGCCACTGCAGACGTGTTTGGCATGGATTCAGACCCAGGAAACAAACGGGGGAACAGCGCTTCCACGATCTCATTGTTGACCTTGTACGGAACTTTCATATGTCCACGAGGCACACCCAAAGTGCAGAACACGGATTCCTCGTTCAACGGTAGTCTTCCACGTCCCGGAATCACGAATTCCCTGGAGGCGGGGTCGTAGATCTCACCAACCAAGTCGCATACAGGGTTGACAAGGTTCATGCACCGGACATCCATCATAGACTGCATACCCATCTCAGCAGCAACCCCCTTCTGATCGTCAGTGAATTTGCCAGTCAACGCAGTCAGTCGTTCTTGGGAGGCTCTGTTGCGAATACGTTTCTTCTTCTGCAAAAAACAGACAAAAAGTGATCAGTTGTTGCCATGTTTTTGCAAAAAGTGATCAGTTGTTGCCATGTTTTGCAATGTCATGAAATTTTAGTTCGTGTCAGACGACTGCAAGCTCGAGGTGTCAACCAGTAACATAAATCAGGAGGAAGGGGGGATGTGTGAACATTTACCTCATCACCCTCTTTTCTCCGTCCAGTTGCCCGATTACGCTGTGGTGGATCCATGAAATCATCATCATCGTTTTGATGATTGCCACGAGCCATTCTGCTGAGATAGGAACAGACCAAATTGTCATGGTGGAAATGTAAATGCAAGAGGTAAGCAGTTGCCACCTAACAGAAAATGTCAACTAGTGAATGCAGAAAAAATAACATGAACACACACGCACCCCTCCTATGATTGTCGGAAACATAAACGTGGCAAGTAAGCACGTTGGTTGCATTATCAAGTAAAAAAAAGTGTACATATGGTAAATGCACTTGAAAACAAAAAATGTTGAAGTTGCCATGTTAGCCCAAGATAGTACGATAGAAAGTCACAGAATCCTCCACATCAGAAAAAACTAAGATGTGGCAGCTCACACACTGTCCTAAAAATACACCAATCAAATGCCACTTGTTCAGCGGCAGAAATGTGCTAGGGTGAAATTGCCATGCTGAAATGCAACACATACTACAACAAATTGATGAAACCACATCTAATTCAAGAACCTGAAAAATTACCACAGTGTGATCAGATATCACAAAGTCGTTGTGGCAAAACAAAAAAAATGCGCCTACAGTACAATGAATTTGCCATATTGTACTGACTGCGACATGGCAACAGACATGATGTGGTCAGCCAAAAACTTGCCACATGCAAAGCATATGTATGGCATCTGACACAATTGATATGCAAATTTGGTTGCCACATTATGCATCCAATTTGCCACACTGTCTTATCTGCAGAATGGCAACAGACAGTGTGTTCACATTCTACTCGCCACATGAATATACTATCCAAGTGGCAACAGGCACACTTGATGTGCACATTAGTTGCCGTCCAGTGCAGTTGGCTCCTGAAACTGCATTGACTACCGATTTTGGTAACTATCACAGTGTGGCAACTATCACAGTGTGGTAAATATCACAAACCATTCAGAAAAATTAGATGCCACAATGAAAAAGCATGTTTGTGGCTACTATTACAGTAATTCAGCAAATTTAGTTGCCACATGGAAGAGTGTGTGTGTGGCAACTATCACAGTCATTCAATAAAAATAGTTGCCCCATGCGAAAGCTTATATGTGGCAACTAACACAGTCATTTCAGTAATTTGTTGCCGCAAGGGGAAACACGTTTGTGGCAACTATCACATTTGTTCAGGGAGTTAGTTGCCACACAATCATGATAGTTAATGAAACTATTAAGTTCGCCTCATACTACAGTTTCAAAACCCAACTAACTAGATCTAGGGTTCAATGGCAACTACCGCGACTTCAAATTCACCCTCAAAATTCTCCCATGAACTGACTGCAAACACAAATTCGAACCAATGCGCATCAAACAAACCGGGAGACACCTGCCCAGTCCATAGGCAAGACTAGTGCGTGCCTCCGAATAGGCATAACCACACCGACGATGCCGCGGCCGCGGCCGCGACGAAACTGCCCAGTGCCACCAAAAATGGCTAGCAGACGACTTCGGCGCCGGCGGGAACGCCGACGCATTGCCGAATCGCCTGAATCTCTACGAATCTCGATCGAGGAATCGAACAGGGAGGGAAGGGGGGAAAATGCAGGAAGGGATTGCGAGAGTTGTAGCGAGCATTACCTTCAACCCGCAGGCGCTCCGGCGAAGCCGCTCCGTTCCGGCGAGCCCCACCGACGGCCGCGAACACCGTCGATTCTTCCGCCTCCGCCGTCGCCTTCTCCCTCGCCTTCTCCTCCAATGGTTTGAAATGCGAGTGGGTTGTGCCAGTAACTGCGGTGCGGGTGAGTAAATGGAACCGTGAGGGAGAGGGGGCAGAGGTGTGCGACGTGTTTGACGTCAACCGCGATCGGAGCGTGGCGTGCGGGCGCATAGCAGTTCCACCGCACGCCTCTGAGTGGCAACCGCTGACTGCGGGATGGCAACCAACGTGCAGGCGAACTGACTCGCACACCGCACACGCGCCTCGTCCTACGTGGCGCAGAAAACCGACCGGGTTATTCCAAGATTCGTGCACACAGTTGCTAACGGAGATGCTTGCACGTGGTCGGGATGGTGAACGCCCACACGTGTGGGCGTTAATATTTCCGTTAATTAACAGTGTCATTTTTAACACTTTTAGATTACACTAATTTTGTCTTTTTAGTATGCGGGCACTTACTTTATTTGGCCGGCCGCTAGCGAACGCTAGCTAGTGCCCGGCCGCCAGGTAGACCCGTCCATTAATATAATCTCTCAACCCTCATCTTATATACAGCGAATTGTACATCCAATTTTTAATTATTTTGATTGTGTGATCTACTATGCTATTGATTCATAGATATGGCAACCGTGTGGGCGCCTCTGATCGGAAACCGTGTAGGCGCATCGAGATGGTAGCAGATCGATCACATTCAGAGGCACGTGAGATGGCACATCCAGACCAGATCAAAATTGATCGCATCCAGAATTGGCTATGGGCGACACGGTGATAGGCGGGGCAACAAACCTGCCGCTTCCGATTAACTTCGTATGATTGACATGTTCCTCTCGCCAAAACAGGTAGCCTGCTGCCACTGGCTTGCCCTCTTGATTAACTTCGGCTCCTACAGTCCTACGGTCCTACTCCTAATTTCTAAATTCTAATTAACTTTTGACAAGGATCGTTACATTGTTATAGATTGATTCTTGCCTCCTTCGTTGAAGATCATAATATAGCAGTTCAACTTGACAGGGCACGAGACTAGGTAAGTTAGACATTATATAATATACGTTATAATTGCTCGTTAGTTCATATTTTTTTTCTAGTGAAATAAGGGCTCACTTTTTAGTTTCGCACAGGGCCCCATAATTTGCTGGCACGGCCCTGCTATGAACTTGTTTATCTATTACGCTATGAATTATGTAAAATATTTTTGTATCGTTTTTTATATTTATGCTATGAATTTATTTTGTGTCCAAAATGCAATAAATATGGACATGCGCGAAACTGCAGGAGCTGTATTTTTAGCGCGCTGTTGGAGCCGCGCGCGCGCTGTATTTTAGCGCGGCTGCTGGAGTTAGCGTTGTGCGTCGCGCCAAACTTGTCGATGGATGCGCCGCAAACTACTTTTTAGCGCGCCGCGCCTTCCGCGGCTGTTGAAGATACTCTGAGGAACCTGTCGACGAGACGCGCCGGCCGTTTGCAGTGTTTGGAATGTGTGTTGGACGGCGATCAGCACCACGGGAAGAAAGAGGGAAACGAAGAAAAGCACTGCATGCATGCATGCATGCCGTAAGCGCTCTCGATCGGCGGTGACAACTGGGTGGGTTGGTGGGCAGCTAGCCGGAGCAGCACGGCAGGAACACGCAGACGCAGCTAGCGCCAATACCAACCGGCATGCAAACCTTCTATGTTCATTTCGTTTCGAGAGGGAGGAGAAACACAAGCACCGACGAACAGAACAGCAGCGTCGTGACAGGGACACGCGAAATCCGAGCTCATCCACAGCCCCGACGGACACAGATATACGGCAGCACGCAAGCATGACACGGGCAGTTCTCCCGGCCTGTGAGTAGCCGAGGGGCCGCCAAAAGATCTGGATGAACCTGATGAGAAAGAATATCTGGAAAGAAATGCCCGTCGATCGTAGTTCCCAAACGGATAACGTACGTCGGTGTAGCCGCGTAGCCATCGGCATAAATGTGTAGCTGTTCTCTACTGCAAAAAAGAAATACTAGAAATGTAGCGTGGAGTCTACTGCCCAATCAACGTCGCTCCTCCAAGCATGACACGTCAAACTTGGCATCCGACCCGCAACAACCCGCTGCACCGATCAATTTCCGACAGATATTTTTTGTGTTCGCTCTCTTTCTCCTTTCTTTGACTTTCTGATGACATGCGTGCTCACGCATGTCCAATTCTTCATCGTTAAAAAAAACGCATGTCTAGTTACTCAAGACGTAATAGGGTAAAAAGGAGAACTGGACGTTTAATTTATCGCCGCTCTGTCTTGACCTCTAATTAATTTGCTGCATGAGACCGGCCGGCGGTGCTAAACGAAGAAGAAATAGACTCATGCCATGCGTGCTACGTCGGGATTTCATGTGTGTCCAAATTAACGCATGCATGCGGCATGCCTCTCCGTAAGCTTTTTGTTTCCTGCGTTCACCGCATTGGAAGGTGATGCTTTCGTTTACGCTGTTCCATATGGCTGTGATGTGTTGTGATGCATGAGGACAGGTTAACAGTATCGGGAGCGGATCGATCAAAGTCAGGTAGGATATATGCACAGAGGTAGACCGTAGCCAGCGGCCCTGTTCATCTATCTTTTCCCTCCGGTTTCCAAGATGATCCTCGGGTGAGTGCCGTGAGAAACAAGTGTAAGAGCATGTTCGGCCATTCGCCCCATAGGGGCTTGAAATAGCGTCGTTTGGGAACGAACCGATAATAAATTCGGCGTGGGGGCCGTAGATTTTCTAGCCACCGCCCCACGATCATCCCAGATGCCATTTTTTTAAAACCATACTCGGCCAAAATTCGACCAAACACGACACATATTCGTCAAAATTTAGTTGTTTCATTGGTTTTTACATATTATTGAAAACATAATTTAAAAACAAAATAAAAACAACGACTACTACTACTGCGCCGCCGCCTGAGGCGTCGTCCGTCGGCCACGCCTACAGGCCGAAGAGCTTGCCGAAGGCACTGTAGTCGCCGCCACCGTCCTCGTCCTCCTCCTTCTTCACGCCGCCCCCGTCCTTGCTACACCCCTGCCCTGGGTCGCCTTGAAGGACCGGTTTGGTCGGCGACAGTGCCTCATCATCGTTATCCTCGAGGACAATGACGCCGCCCTCATCGCAGCCGCAGCGCCGAGCGGCGATCTCCTTGAGGGCGCGGTGCTGACGCTCCATCTCCAGCTGACATAGTCCTCGCACGCCCACTTGATGGCGGCCTCGTCGTCGGCGGCCATGTCCTCGTACTCGTTCTTCACAGCGACGAGCCCCGGCTCCGTCTTCGGCTTGATGAGGCGGGAGGAGGAAGCAGAGGAGCCACGGCCACCATCGTTGACGACAAGGGTGCCGCCGCAGGTGCGACGCCCGGGCGGCGTCTCCACGGGCTCGGCCTTGACATTGGCGAGCGCCGACGAACTGGAGGAGGAGGAGCAGGAGGAAGAGGACCCGCCCGCCATGTGCCTCGGCAGCCAAGGGCCGCTGCTCCGGCGGGGGACCGTGGCCGGGGCCGTCGGGTACTCGAGCGGCGGCTTGTTGCCGCCCTCGAGGTGCTCGAGGACGAAGTGGAGCGTGCGCCCGGGGACGCCCCACCACAGACACCGGCCGTCGGTGTTGTGGCACCCCCTCACCGGCGTATTGTTGGTGGAGGCGAGCTGCTCCTCATGGCGGCGTTGGAAGTACGCTGCCCAGTGCGCGTGGTTGTTGGCGGCATACTCCGGACGACCCCACACCTCCTCCGGCAGGGAGGCCCGAACGTCTGCGATCTCGGCGTGGAAGCGGTCGACGTTGGGTGGGATGGGGACGCCTCCGGCGCTGAGTCTGCACCGCCCCAGCACGCGCATGTCAGGCAGCGCCGGTTAGTTCGCTTCGTGGAGGAGGTAGGCCTCCCACTCGTGTCGGCGGCGGCGGCCGAAGCCGTTGGCCGCCGCTCCATTGTCGGGAAATCGCTGTCCTATCGGGCGGTTGTGGACGCGGTGGCTGTAGACAGGGAGAGAGAGACGAGATGGGGGTGTCCACGACGAGAGAGGGACTGCAGGCGAAGGACAATGCGTCCACCGATGAGGGAGGGGCGGCTTTTATAGCGGCGGCAGGGGGGTTATACGTGTGTACGCGTGGCGCGCGTCGCCGCTCCACTGCACCGCCCGGGAGGAATCAATGGAAGGCTGACCGGCGGCAACCTTGGCATTGATTCCCCGTGGAAAAACGAGGCGATGAGGTAGGCGAAACGTGGCTGGTCGCAGACTCGGCGGGTCCACCGGGCTTTCACGCCAAAAACGTTTTCTCCGGCGCCCCCGGGGTCCCTCCAGCGTGCCGGGTTCAACCTAGGTCCGCAGGCGTCAAATTCCGACTTAACCGGCGAAAAATGTGCTTCTAAGGATGTGACTGGACCGGTTTTTAGCATCGGCCGGCGATAAAAAAAAAGCATTGGGAGGCCTGTTGGGAGAGGGGGAGATGCTCTAAGAAGAAGAATGAGTTCAGGTCGGTTGCCACTGCGTAGACAAGAACATGTGGCGGCACCACCCACCGCGGACGCAGTCACCACCCGGAGTTGATCACTGCAGTCTCCACATGCCATGCATTGCAATCATGGGAAGGAATCGCTCTCTGCTTGTGGTTAGCATCCAGTCAAACACGATCGATGGTCCGGCTGGCTTAACACAAACTGCTCGGTTATGAATAAACGCTCTTCCATTCACCCGGGCCTTAAAAACTAACCTGGAACTGTCTATTCCTCGCCCGACAGCCTAATAAGTTGCATCGATCTTTCGCTACTAAAAAACCAAGTGCATCTATCCGCTTCTGCTTCCAGACCCAGTGCTAGTATAGTACGGTAGAAAGAGTGATTGGTCTTATCGTTTCCTGGCTTTTGATGTGCAGAGAGCACTTGTATGCTGGAAGGAAGGAGAGATATCCAAGCACATCCGTTGAGACCTTTCCATAGTAATAAAAAGACTTGAGAGAGAGAGAGAGAGAGAGAGAGAGAGAGAGAGAGAGAGAGAGAGAGTATAGGGTTAGTATGATTCCGTTTTGAGATGCGTGCGCACCCATGTATTCCACTCTGAACCTGGAGCAGGTGGTTGTCAACTTGTGAAGATACTCCATTCCACCGACTCCAACTGCTCGGTGCCTGCCTGCCTCGGATGCGGCAGACACGCGCAAATTGTTCGACGATCGACCTCATGCAGACGCGCGCGCAGGACGACCAGTCTGCCGGCGATCGACGGGGGCAAACGACGGGGGTTGCCGCGCCGCGCGCCCCAGCTGGCAGGGCACGAACCATACGCCGACTAGCCGGTCGGCCGTCAGCAGATACTCCTCCTTCAACGACAGATATAGCACTTCGACTTTCACCTTTCGCGACGGCATGACATGTCATGCCCTGGCCGCTCAAACACTCACTGTTCATCACCAACTGTCCCTGACACGACCATGGCATCTAGCACCGCGTGGAAGTACAGTGGTAGTCCAACTGATGGATCAATTCTTGCAGACCGCGCGTGGAACAGATGCAGCGATACCGACTCGCTCAATCCAGACATGTGGCTGGTGGAGCGGCGGCAATATCGAGTTTGCACTATCCATTGACCGGAGAAACTTTGATGGAAAACGAACTGGCTGAGCGTAATTATATGGGTGGTGTGGCTAGGTCTTAGTCACTTAACCAAGTCTCAGTTAATAATATAACATGTAAGAGGAAAAAAACTGAAAAGAATATTTTGCACTAATCTCAATGTAAAATCTCTTGTATATAACATTGACCGAGACATAACAAAGTGTTAGTCAACTGAGATGTAACAAAACTGTACTGTAATGACAAATAAAAGGGTGCCGACCACCGAACAATCACCTGAGTTTTATTTTGTTCGATCCATATCCAACATACCGGAGTCTTTTTATTTCTCATCCATTGTTGCCAGTTGATTCGCAGTCAGAGGTTCACCAAATAGCCGGCTCCCACTACTTGTGATCGTTAGTCCGCCCCGCTCTATCCGAGTCGCCATGGTGCCGCCGTTGCCCCCGGCCTTTCCTCTAGCCTAAATGGTAAGTGACACATGTCAGGTGCGGGGCACTCTGGCCCTAACTTTTTCGATGGCAATCGGATGACAAATTCCAGTGACACACAATAAGCTTACGTAAAAAATAAAGCGAAGCGCGAAAGTTGCCATGCTTGCCAAAGTTGTTGTCCTCGCGTACTAAACTTGTCATAAAAAACGTTCTGAGTTGCTATGTGCTCGTACCTGACGTTTGGCATTTACCAGGGTTTTCCTCTAAACCCCATCGCTTTTCATGCTGGGAATCATCCTCGCACGCCACCTAAACCGCTCAGGCCTTCCCCTCGTCTCCGCCTCCGACACAACAACCCGTCGCTTTGTTGTCAGCTCCGTTTCGTTCCTGGTAAGGCCTCTCCGGGGACGCCGTGACCCCTTCTCGGCCCTGGTGCCACGCTTTGCTAAAACTCAATGGAATTTATAGGGAGCGCCTAGAACTCAGCTGAATAAGATATAGTTTGGTCTCATTCAGATGATATCACGATGACATCATCATGTATTGATACTGGTATTGTACCTCCGTGATCGATAGCGTGTGCCGCTTTCTCGATACGCTGGTTTTCTTTCTAGGTGCGTTGTTTGGGTCGTTAATATGGGCCGTTAGTGGGCTGAGCTATGTGTCCAGCCTTGTCCGTGTCTCTCTTTTTTTTTTCTGTATGTGTATCCGTATCAATCCATTTGGAACAAAGAATAGGCCTACAACCATCTATGAATTGGATGAGCATATTAGTATTCCATTGACACACGATTTTCCTATTTTTCTTGTAACTATGTATTAGCCAGTATATTACGCGCCCACTGCATCCAGTTTTTCTTAAAAATATATTTAAAAGGTAAAAAATACATTTCTTTTGTACTGAACGCTTGTTGTAATTCCGGCGTGAGTGTTTTCTCTACATGCAGTGGATACTAACCTGGCGATGGAAAAGAAATTGCTTGCAAGTCTACTTGTGTGTGGGATGTTGTGGATGTGACGTCATGCTAAATCTTCCCTTTCTGTCAATTACTCGGGCTGCACAACATCGCGACAAAAGGGCTAGCCACAAGCTGACGATTTTCATGCTCGGTCAACAATCACATGAAGATTTACATGTGTGTGTCACTAACAAAGGAGGAAACTTTGAAAAATTATTGCATGTGTGTGTCACTAACAAAAGAGGAAACTTTGAAAAATTACAGCTTCCTCCTGAATCGCAAATTAAAAATAGTTTTGCCTAATATATTGTGTTCATTAAGCCGAGGCATTTATAGTTGATTTTACATTCAAGGCAAAAAAAATATTTAAAAAAAATTATATAGTAAAGAAATTTAAAAGAAACAAATGTACACAAAAATGATATAAGAGAGAAAAGTTAGTTGCATGGGCAATGTTTGTTGGGCGACTATATCAAAACAAATTATTGTGTATGATCAACGAAGATACAACTAGAAGCGTTCAACAGTGTGAAACTAGGATCAACTCTATATTCAAAAACATTATGTGTTTTCATGCGAGAAATATCGGAGATGATTTGTGCGTTCTAAGAAATAAAACACAAAAAGGGCCAAAATGATAAGTGCTTGCATGCACCCACCGTCAAGGGAAGTGATAGAAAACCCGCCTATGTGATGCTAAGATGAAAACCGTCGAGAACCCCCGACAACCCTCCCCCAACTTGGTTGCGGCCCCTTCATACCTCTTGCAGTTGCGCCCGAGTATGATGAGTTGCAGTTGTGCCCGGGTTGTGGCGGTTGAAACTATACAACCTAAAAAAACCGTTGAGTTGAAAAAAGAAGTTGTTGAGGTATGAAACAAAAGAACTACAACTTTATTACGAGTCAATGTTTGACTTACAAATGGGACAATTACCCCATTACAAAAAAGTCAATGGTCCAAAGTCAAATGGGCGACTTGCAAAAATGGAGCGATTACAAATTACAGACCCTAACTTGCGAGACAAATGGTGTACTTGCAACTAGTCGTAGTTACAAACTACACATAAAAACATATTGTTACAAGTCCGAGGGTCTATTTGCAAGTGGCATAAACAAGAACAACTACCACTACTTGTGAAGTCGATGATGGACTTGCACTTAGGGCAAATAAAAAAAAGTGGCATGAACGATAGTTACAAGTCGAGGGTCTACTTGCAAGTGGCATTGCGGGCACCAACAGTTGTTAGTGGATGGTGGACTCTCAACTAGGGCAACTAAAAAAATTAAAAAAAAGACCAATTGCGAGTCAAGGGTTGCAAGTGGCATGCGCCCCCCACAGTTGTGAGTGGATGGTGGACTTGCAACTAGGGCAATTGCAAAAAACTACATATAAAAAACAGACCAGTTGTGAGTCGATGGTGGGCTTGTAACTAGAGCAATTACAGACTGCAAAAAAAGGCCGAGTTGCAAGTCGATGGTCGAGTTGTGAGTCGATGGTCGAGTTGTGGGTCGATGGTCTACTTGCAAGTGGCATGCGGGCGCCCACGGTTGTGACTCGATGGTGGAATTGCTACTAGGGCAATTACAAAACTACAAAAACAGACAAGTCGCGAGTCATTGGTTGAGTTGCAGGTGGCATGCGGACACCCACAGTTGTAAGTCAATGGTGGACTTGCAACTAGGGCAATTATAAACTAAAAAAACGACTTGCAAGTCGACGATCCAGTTGCAAGTATTTTCATCGGTGAAACCAAAGTTACTTGTATTTACAAGGAAGTAATTGTGAGCACCCCCTAGTTGCAAGTCGAGGGTCTACTTGCAAGTGACATGCGGGCCCCCCTGCAGTTGCGATTCGACCTTAGACTTGCAACTAGGGTAACTTCTTTGTAAAAACACCCCCTAGTTGCGAGTCGAGGGTCTGCTTGCAAGTGACATGCGGGCCCCTTGTAGTTGCAATTCGACTTTGGACTTGCAACTGGGGCAATTATAGAAAACATGACACAAAAAACACACCAGTCGCAAAGTCGAGGGTTCGACTTGCAAGTGGCATCAAGTAAAACACTCCCAGTTGTAAAGTGGATGGTTGAGATGCAAAAGAGGCATGTGGGACCCACAATTGCGATTCATGGGTGCACTTGCAACTGGGACAATTACGAAAAAATAACACAACAAAAAACAGACCAAAAGTGGCATCACGGTCCCACAGTTGCGGCTCGACCTTGGACTTGCAACTGGGGCAATTATGGCGAAAAAGAAGACAAAAACCAGAATAGTTCCAAGTCCAGGGTCGAGTTGCAAGTCCATGGTCGAGTTGCAAGTTGCATCAAGTAAACACCCCCGAGTTGTGAGTCGGGTGGTTGAGTTGCAATTGGGGCATACAGGCCCTCACAGTTGCGAGGCCAGGGTCGAGTTGCAACTGGCTTCGAGTAAAACACCAGCCAGTTGCAAGTTGATGGTTGAGTTGCAACTGGGGCATGCGGGCCCACACTTGCAAGTCGATGGTGGACTTGCAACTGGGACAATTATGGCAAAAGAAGACAACAAAAACGGACCAGTTGCAAAGTCTATGGTCGAGTTGCAAGT
>NC_041384.1:679842431-679846434 GCF_002162155.2 Triticum dicoccoides | reverse complement strand
CAATTGCGAGTTGATGGTGGACTCGCAACTGGGGCAATTATGGCAAAGAAAAAAAGACAAAAAACAGACCAGTTGTGATTCCAGGGTCGAGTTGCAAGTGGCATCAAGCAAACACTAGCCAGTTGCGAGTCCAGGGTCAAGTTGCAAGTGGCATCGAGTAAACACCAGCCAGTTGCGAGTCGATGGTGGAGTTGCAACTTGGGCACACGGGCCCTCGCAGTTGCGAGTCGATAGTGGACTTGCAACTGGGGAAATTACGAGACAAAAAATACAACATACCAGTTGCAAGTCCAGGGTCGAGTTGCAAGTGGCTTCGAGTAAAACACCAGCCAGTTGCGTGTTGGTGCCCCAGTTGCAACTGGGGCATGCGGGCCCACCAGCTAGTCGATGGTCGAGTTGCAACTGGGGCATTCGGGCCCTCACAGTTGCGAGTCTATGGTGGACTTGCAATCGGAGCAATTATGGTGAAAAAAGAAGACAAAAAACAGACCAGTTCCAAGTCCAGGGTCGAGTTGCAAGTGGCATCGAGTAAACACCAGCTAGTTGCGAGTCGATGATCTACTTACAAGTGGCATGCGGCCCCCCATAGTTGCGAGTCGATGGTGGACTTACAACTAGGGTAATTGCAAACTACAAAAAAAAGCCGAGTTGCAAGTGGCATGCGGGCACCCCACAGTTGCGAGCCAATGGTGGACTTGCAACTAGGGCAATTACAAACTACAAAAAAAATCCGAGTTGCAAGTCAATGGTCGAGTTGCAAGTGGCATTGAGTAAACAACCCTAGTTGCGAGTCGATGTTCTACTTGCAAGTGGCATGCATGCCCCTACAGTTGCGAGTTGATGGTGGACTTGCAACTAGGGCAATTACAAAAACTAGAGAAAAAACCCGAGTTGCAAGTCGATGGTTGAGTTGCAAGTGGCATGCGGGCACCCCGCAGTTGCGAGCCAATGATGGACTTGCAACTAGGGCAATTGCAAACTACAAAAAAAACCGAGTTGCAAGTCGATCGTCAAGTTGCAAGTGACATCGAGTAAAAAACCCTAGTTGCAAGTCGATGTTCGACTTGCAAGTGGCATGCGGGCCACCACAGTTTCGAGTCGATGGTGGACTTGCAACTAGGACAATTGCAAACTACAAAAAATCCAAGTTGCAAGTGGCATGCGGGCACCCCACAGTTGCGACTTGATGGTGGACTTGCAACTAGGGCAATTACAAAAACTACAAAAAAACCGAGTCACAAGTCGATGGTCGAGTGGAAGTGGCATCGAGTAAACAACCCTAGTTGCGAGTCGATGATCTACTTGCAAGTCGCATGCGGGCACCCACAGTTGCGATTAGATGGGTGAACTTGAAACTAGGGCAATTGCAAACTACAGAAAAAACCCGAGTTGCGAGTCAATGGTCTACTTGCAAGTGGCATGCGGGCACCCACATTTGCGATTCGATGGTGGACTTGCAACTAAGGGGATTGCAAACTACAAAAAAACCCGAGTTGCGAGTCGATGGTCGAGTTGCAAGTGGCATGCGGGCACCCATAGTTGCAAGTTGATGGTGGAGTTGCAAGTAGCATCGAGTAAAAACACTCCCAATTGCAAGTCAATGGTTGAGATGCAAAAAGAGGCACGTGGGCCCCACAATTATGAGTCATGGGTGGACTTGCAATTGGGACACAATTACGAAAAATAACACAACAAAAAAATAGACCACGACGCATTTAATGTTGATGCCCTATGCATTGCTATGCCTGAAGATGAAAACGACATCATCATCCACCTGGAGGTGGGCTACAAAACACCCCAATCTTTGTCGAAGACCATCCGTCCATCGCGATCTGTGTGATATCCAAGCTGCATGACATCTCCTACACCCAAGCAAAGCTCAACAACCCCTTCTGAAGCCATGTTCGATGGTTGTACTATTTTCTTTGGGATTTTTTATGTGATATCAGCAAATACAAACAAAAAAGAAAAAAAGGAAAAAAGGTGAAAAATGTGTTAGGAAAGAAGAGGAAAAAAGCAAAACATATTTGCAAAAAAGGAAAAATAACAAAAAAAGGTACTGAAAGATTGAGAAGATGTACCAGAAACTTGCTTGTGGTGTTCGTGGGCGTGAGGCGGTGCACAAAATGTGGCCCAATGTATCCATCTGGTTGAACCGGTTCCTTGCGGTGCATGGGATGTTCTGCTCATAAAAAAAGGAGAAAAAATCAACACAATTAGCAAAAAGAAGAATCCTATCAAAAAGGAAAAGGCATTGAAAAAAACATCCAACAGAAGGAGAATAGATTACCGCATAATCTCCAGACCCGTCGCGAATGAAAATGCCAAAGCTCTGCTCATCATCATTCTGACAGAATGAATGGCAATCTGGACACAACATCCTGCAGAGTATAAACTCACATATAAAAAAATATTCCACAATCAGTTTACACTAACAAAAAAGACAAAAAGAAAAGAAAAATATGACGGATTATTTAGGAATGATAAACAATACTATAAAAAATGAAGCATAGACTGACAAAACTACACAAATCAAAAAATTAACACCACACTGTTCTCTTTTTCATTGTTTAAACTACCGCAATCAAAAAATCAAGATGGCTCCTCATTTTGATCTATTAAAAAAAGCAAACAGGGGATATATGTTTTGGAGAACAAGAAAAACCTAGTGTCTTGGTTGATTCAGTTTACAAAACACCCAAGCCAAGTAAACCAAACAAACCACAGGCCGCAACCATTCAAGAAAAGCCTGTCGAAAATGCATCTCGTCACCACGCACCACTCCCACTCCCACTCCCAGCAGCTGCAGCAACTGAAGAGAAAGGAAAATGCAGAACCAAAACCTAAAAAAATTGTGTTTACACTGGCCATTTGCAGTGAAAAACCAGTGTAAGATAGACTACTACCGAATGAAACTACTCTAGAAATATCGCTGTAAAAACAATAACCTAAGAAATTACATTTACACTGGCCATTCACTACTGCAATCTATAGTAGCCGAGACAAACTTCTACTTGATTACAATGAAAAATCAACTAAAAAAACACTACAGTAGTGTAGACCAAAACAAACTAAATACTTAACTAAGGAAATTCAGACCATAATCAAACAAAAAACAGGAGAAAAAACCAGCAAAATCATGCATCTACATCAAAGAAAAATTACACTAGAAAAGCAACCACATAAAAAATAGGGCATACCAAATTTATCATCTAAACCACAAAAACGACAACTACAAACCATGTGTACTGAAAAAGGGTACTTTGAGAACTACATTCCCCCTGCATCCCCATCAACCTAAAAAAATCACATCTCTAACCAAAACATTACATAAAAAACAGACGTGATCAAATATCAATACGCGCCCCCTGCATTCCCAATCAAATAATCAAATAATCCTAGATTCAGGCTTACCACACGGACAAAAATAATGTAGGCGCATAGGTGACATGACACTAAAAAAACTACTTTATACCCTTTGGGAATGCCTGAGTACATACATTCAAAACAAAAAAAAATCTGTGTTGGAAATCATACACTACACATACATCATCATCCAAGGAAAAACAAAAAACAAGCTACGTCTCTGAAGTAAACTGAACTAAACTCAATCCTACTCTACTCCACGCCCATTTCTCCTATTTGGGTGAACCTCCCAAAAATGCTTGCTACGCAAAAAATCCACATACATAATACAGCCAGCCACATCTCTGATTCGAAGCTGCCAGAATCATATAGCGTTTCTGTGGGATCTGACCGAAAAAAGAGCTCTAACCCTAGAACATGAATCTATACAAAACAACAAAAAAGAAAAAGAAAAAAGGACGAACAAGACAGGCAGATCTTACTTCCAAAATGCCGCCGCCGCCGATGTCAAGCAGCAGTAGACGCCGTCGCCGATCTCCCGCAGCGGGCTCTCCCGTGTCTCAGCCGCCACCATTAAAGAGGCTAACAAACAGACTGAAAAAAGAGGGGCGATGAGACAGGACTTCGTATATCCGTC
>NC_041384.1:679827423-679842204 GCF_002162155.2 Triticum dicoccoides | reverse complement strand
AGCGGGACGGGCCGTGCCTCCCGTGGCTACGGAGCTCTCCACCTGGACAAAGCACGAATTCTTCTAAAAAAAGGACAAAGCACAAATCACTGCGCAGCTCGATCGGACGGGTGAAAAAGTGAATGAGACCAATTAGTTTCTCATTCGAATGAGTTTTAGCAAAGCCGAAATTTATATATGAATGCACGATAGTAAACGCATAAACAAGAATATCTATCGACGAGTGCCAAATGGACAACGTATATCAACGTAGCCACCACTAGAATTGTTATCATAGAGCAGGAAGAGCAAAGAAAGAAAATGGAACAATTTACCGAAAAAGGAAAATGGAATAATTTAGAAGCAGTAGCGTGTAGCCTCTGCCAATGAACGTTCGTCGGTCGGTCCAAGCATACGACTCGCATATCCATCCAACCCACAACCGTTCAACCGCGATGACCCATTTCTTTCTTCTTGACTTTCTGGTTGTAGTGTCATGTCATACGCACATTTCAGCGTCCGGCCAAGCCCACGAAGTGACACAAGGAGAAGTGAAAACTCGACGCCTGATTGCCAGTCTCTTTTGGCCGCTGGTTGATTTTTCTCTCTGTATCGATCCATCAGATGCGTGGTAACTGGAGTAAATCCCGGGGGTGGATTCCACTTCCATCTGTCCAAATCATGTGGGTGGCCGGAGATATGTAGGCTGTGACTAGTCTCAGGCCGATCGAGTCAATTGCCCTGTACACGCGTGAATGCGTAATTGTATCTGAGGTTGGTACAGCACTACTGTACATACATACAGGAACGAAACAATGAATAAAGTGTTAAGAGCAACTTTAATGAGGCGACCCATTTTGTCCGTTTGGATTATCCGGACATAAAAGCTGGCCCAACGGGCGACCCAAACGGACATCCGTGTCCGCCTGCTGTCCGTTTGTCCTCCACCCCGACCTAAATTAAACGCAAAAATGGGCCACGAATGGGTCCGCGGCGGACAAAACGAGCGCTCTGGTCGTCCGCTCTCGTCCGCTGCTGCCCTCTCGTGTCCGCCCCTTGATCAACGTATCAATGACACAGCACGGGCCGCTTGACCGGAAACTGCAGCGAGATTCCCACCCAGCCGAGCGCCGCCACGAGCTGCCGTCCTTGACGGCGAGGGCTCCGCCTCCTCCGTCATCCTCGCCGGCGAGGTCTCCGTCGTCCCCGTCACGAGCTCCGGTCGCCGTGGAGCTCCTGCACTGCATCGAGCGGCCCGTCTGGCCGCCTCCGCCCGCCGCGCGCCCTGCAGCTCGCCGCGGCCACTCGCCCCGCAGCTCGCCGCGGCTGCTCGCCCCGCCCACCATGCTAGCCTCGCAGCTCCCCGCCCGCGTCGCCGCTCGCCGCGCCACCTCGTCCACGCCCGCCGCGCGCCTGCTCGCCCAGCTCACCGTTGAGGCCACCGGCGCAGGCTGCCGCGGTGCTCGCTGTCGCGCTTGAAGGCCGGGGCTGGGGCTGCTGCGGCGGTCGAGCACGGACGTCGGCCATGGCGGAGCAATTCCTCTGCGTCAGATCCGGTGAGGAAGAAGAAGGGAGGAGGAGGGGGGCGAGCCCGCGCCCTGGGGCCGGCGGCGGCGCTGGGCCGGGGCACTGCCCGTCATCCGGCTCGCTTGGTGGTGCTGCTGCTGTGCGCTTGGCTGCCCGCTTTGGTCTTTTCTGCGTTGGATGCATGGCGTGTCCGTCCCAAGTCCGCTAGGCGGACAAATGACCTATATGAATGAAAAACGGACAAAATTCATGTTTGTTTGGGTCTCAGCGTTGGAGTTGCTCTAACTGTAGGAATAATACGCATGCTGCCACTACGGGGACATGAGCCAGTGGAGGCAGCAGTCACCACTTGGTGCTGGAGTTGGATCCCCGGCGGCAGTTTCCCCATGATCTCGACGGCAACCATGCACTGCACGAGGAAGAAATTTTTGAGAAATAGTAGTCCGTCCGGTGGGCAATCGCTCTCCGTCGGCGTCGGGTGCCGTCCCCGGAAGCAGCATCCTTCTTTCCACTCGCCCGTGGTGCGCCGATAATGCTACACTTACAGGCCGCTGCTACGGACCAAGCGATACGTGCTGATGTGGAAACGTCCACGTCATCCCCACAGCCCACCCCTCTCGAGCAGAAAACAGCAGAAAAATTACTCGCGCACAACAGCCAGACCGTCCGCCTTCTTCTACCTCGAAAGAAAAGAACAGCCTGCCGCCTCCTCGTTTTCCAGACGGGCCGCTCGGATTTCCTCGCTCCACATTGAACAGATGGCCGCTGGAATTCTAGGTCAGGCGGCGTCGTTGTCGCAGCAGGTCGCAGCCTAAACTGCTGTCGTGGCAGCCGGTCACCGTCGAAGCTTGAGGACTGGAGGAGGTGAGGTTCTTGCCCCAACATTGTTCAATCTTTGCATCTTCCATCTAACTTTTCTCGATCAGATTACGATTGATTTTTTTCGTTTCAACAGCTGCTGTCGTCGCAGCTGCTCACCGTCAAAGCTTCGACAACGTGGACGACGCTGGGGATGGAGCTCTTGTGTGCCTGGGCGAGCTCGGGGACTAGAGGAGGTGAGGGTTTTGCCCCAATATTTCGTTATGTTCAATATCTGCACCTTTTATCTAGCTTTTCTTGACCGTGCGGTCGATGTTACTGTATGTTGATCGATTCTTATATTCCTTTCTTCTCTCTGAATCTACATGCCTCTGAATCTACAAGCTTCTGAATCTACAAGCTTTTGAATCTACATGCCTCTGAATCTGCATGCCTCTGAATCTACAATATGTTACCATCCCCTATCAATTTAGTTATATTGCCTTTGAACAATAATAATGTTTAAAGTTTTCTTGATTTATAGAATGGATGATGGAACTGGTGGTGTTCAAGAATCAAGTGACATGTCGATTTCAAACGATGATGACACTAATAAGCAACGGAATGAAAGCAATGTGGAACTTGAACATGACCTTGGTGAAGCTCAACCAGATGCCTTACTTGGAGACCCTAAATTGGGGATGACCTTTGATACTGAGAATGAGGTGCGAGAGTACTACAACAACTACGCTAAAGCAAAGGGCTTTGGTGTGACAAGAAGAAGCTCAAACAATGATGATAATGGACAGCTGAAGTATCTTACACTTTCGTGCTCTCGGCATGGTAAGACTCAGTCCAGATCAAGAAATATGTTGAAACCAAATCCAACAACCGGGTTAGGATGTAAAGCTAAAATCAATATTACCCGTGGTCCTGATGGGAAGTTTCATCTTTCAACTGTCATTTTAGATCATAATCATACATTAAGTCCACACAAGTCTCGGTTATTCAGATGCAACCAAAAGTTAGACTTCCATGTGAAGCGAAGGCTTGAGCTGAATGACCGGGCTGGAATTCGAGTAAACAAGAATTTCAATTCTTTTGTTGTGGAAGCAAATGGTCATGAGAACCTAACTTTTGGTGAGAAGAATGCTCGCAATTTTCTAGAGAAAACAAGAAGGTTGAAACTTGGCAGAGGTGATGCTGAAGCAGTTAGTGATTATTTTGTCAAGATGCAATCTGACAACCCAATTTTTTTCAGTGTCATGGACCTTGATGATGAATCTCGACTAAGGAATGTCTTTTGGGCTGATGCAAGAAGTAGAGCAGTGTATGACTCTTTTCATGACGTCGTTAGTTTTGACACAACATATTTGACGAACAAATATGATATGCCTTTTGCTTGTTTTGTCGGAGTGAATCATCATGGACAATCAGTTTTGCTTGGATGTGCTCTATTATCAAATGAAGATACTGAAACATTTGTTTGGTTATTTCAAGCATGGCTCACATGTATGTCAAATCTCCATCCAAAAGCTATTGTAACCGATCAAGCAAAAGCAATTCAGAATGGTGTGGAAAGAGTTTTTCCAGAATCTCGATATAGATGGTGTTTGTGGCATATAATGAAGAAGATACCCGAGAAGTTTGGTGGATATGATGAGTATGATCACATTAAGGCTGCTATTGGCAAGGCAGTTTATGATTCATTAACAATTACAGAGTTTGAAGTTGCTTGGATGCATATGCTTGAGAAGTATGATCTTGATGATAACGAATGGCTTAAAGGGCTTTACCGCCATAGGCACTGATGGGTTCCAGCATTTGTGAAAGATGCCTTTTGGGCAGGTATGTCTACTACACAACGTAGTGAGAGTATGAATGCCTTCTTCGATGGGTATGTTAATGCAAAAACTACATTGAAGCATTTTGTTAGCCAATATGAGAATGCTCTTCTTGATAAAGTTGAGAAGGAGAATATTGCTGATTTCAACTCTTTCAATTCAACCATACCTTGCATCACACACTTTGATATCGAGAAGCAATTTCAATCAATCTATACAAATTCGAAGTTCAAAGAATTTCAAGAAGAGCTAACACACAAGATGTATTGTGATCGGAAGTTAATAGAAAAAAAAGGGGCAATGGAAACATATGAAATAACTGAGGATGTGCTGATTGACAAAGAAAAAGGGTGGAGAAAAGATATTGTGTACCATGTACAATTCAGTGAGGAAGAGTTTGAAGTTAAGTGTTCATGTCGCCACTTTGAGTTCAGGGGGATTCTCTGTAGGCATGTGTTATATGTGCTCACTCACAAGAAAATCAAGGAGGTTCCTCCATAATACATTCTTGATCGGTGGAGAAAAAATGTGAAAAGAAAACATAACTTCATCAGATGCACATATGGCGGCATGGAAGATACTCCAGTTGCAAATCGTTTTGATAGATTATGCAACAGTTTCTACCCAGTTGCAGAGATAGGCGCCATGTCAGATGATTCATGCAATTCATTGGTTGAAGATCTCTGCACCTTGAAAATTAAGTACTCTAGCAACTCAAGTTCTGAAAATAATAAGGATCAGGTTAGTGCACCAAAAGATCAATTGCAGGAAGAGGCGCCTTCTGATGGGAAGACAACAAGTAAAACTATACTAAGTCCAATAGCTGTTAGATGTGCTGGACGTCCTCCTTCATAGAGAAAAGAATTCAAGGTTGATAAGCTTATTCGTCAAGCAAATGAAAAGAAGAAGAAAGCTGAACTAAGGGAGAAGAAAAAGGCTGCACAAGAAGAGAAGAAGGCTGCACAAAAGGAAGCTGAACAAAAGGTATTCTCCCTATATTATGTTTTTATTCTGTGAAAATAATAACCCAAACTTGTGCGTGTTTTCTTACTAAGTATTTATTTCAGGCTCGCTCCATGAATTTGAAAAAGAAAATGTCCAATAAAAAAAGGAAATCATCACAGGATGATATTCTAGAACAAGATGTTGTGGAACAAGATGGCCAAACTTGTAGTAGCATGGCTGAGGTATGCTTATTTCTCACATTTTTATTTCTAGTAAACTCTTAAACATCCATGTAAATTTATCACTTTCTTTGGAGCAGAAATCATTTGACTTGGGCATTACCAATGGCGACATAAATCCACCCCAAGGATCAATTACAATATCACTGGGAGGTTCATCGACAATGGTTATGCCCCAAATTCTCGGAGAATATACAAGTATGCTGTTTCAAGTTCAGCAAGGGTTGACTGTAGCGCCTAATTCTGCAGCATTACACTTCGATGAAAATTAAGGGCTCGACGATATGATGGACCAGAGTTTGGACATGGTTTACGTAGTTTGAAGATGTTGAATGCAATATTTTGTATGAACTTGTCAACTTTAATGTAATACCTGATACCTGATAGGCACCAGGGCACTAGAAAAGTAGACGGATTTATGTTTTGTCATCTTGTTTCGGCCCAAGGGACTTGAATTTGTCTCTGTTATATGGTTCAAGTATTAGTTTATTCCACTTTCAGTTCCAGTTCAAATGATTAGGTGATTCTTTCATGTCGATCCTAGCAGAAACATCAGTAACAAATACTCTTTCAGTCTCAGTAACACAATGACAGAATGTAAGAGGCAAGAATATGATGAAACCCACTTTTGTATTGATCTCAGCCAAGTACATGAGTGCACGAACGTGCTAGTCAGTTGTGGCTAACTAAATCCCTGAATAGGGAGATATGTTTACAATGTACAACATCACGGAACAACAACAATATATAGGGATGTTTCCAACAGACATATTTCTTACTGAACTGCCTTGATTTTGTGCCCTTTTTGCATCAGCTGCTGGTGATGCTTACAGCTTTTGGATAATTCTGCTGGATCCTGAAGATGTTCACAGGGAGGGCACTAGCTGATGGTATGTTCAGAGAAGGATTGAGTCTGCACTTGTTTGCAGAGATGACATGTCCTGACAAGATATACACAGGCAACCATATGATAGTGTTGATGATGCAAGATTGAACAATGTATTGGCTTGTTTAGCTTCTGTTATCAGAATCTGCATCTTGTGTGGTACTTTTTCATCACGCATCTAACACAGCTCTGAATCTGTCAAGCAAAAAGTAACATCATCAGACAACCAAGGGACATGGGCAATTTCACACAACATGCAGGATATTTGCGATTTTAGTTGCTCGACCTGACAACAATGGAGGACCTCACCGTGGCACAATCCGGCCAAGAGTTCGCGCCGCCGCAGCCGACGACCAATAGCTCGCGCCGCCGTCGCCGGAGACCAAAGATCTCGCGCCGCAGCCGCCGGAGACCAAGAGCTCGCGAGCGCCGCCCGCGTACGACTTAGCGCGCTGACCCTCGCCATGTCACGCCGCCGCTGATCTTGGGGAACATCCTCTTCGCCGCCAGCAGTCGGCCGTCGCCGTCGCGTCGCCCGGGAGAGAAAAGGGATGAGCGGACGGTCTAGCTGTTGTGCGCGAGTAATTTTTCTGCTGTTTTCTGCTCAAGAGGGGTAGGCTGTGGGGATGACGTGGACGTTTCCACATCAACGCGTATCGCTTGGTCCGTAGCAGCGGCCCGTAAGTGTAGCATTATCGGTGGTGCGCCGCCACGTTGCCCGCGCATACATGCATGCATGGAGCCTGGAGGCGGGGCCGCCTGCGCGCGCCAGCCACAGGCCACACTGCGCCGCTGAGGATCTTTCGGAGCACGCGATTGGCGCGGCTGTTCCTGTTCGGTTCCGGCGTGTCCTACGTACTCGATCCTATCTTTCTTTCTTTTCCTTTTTCTGTTTTTTTAGAAACACTCGATCCTATCTTGGCATGGCATGGCATGGCAGTGCACTCACCAAACCACACTTCAGGCCGAGAAGAACAACTCTAGGAAAAGGACCAACAAAAGAGGGGAGCAACAGGTTGGCGGGAGCGAAAGTGCCTTTCTGCTCCCGAGCTCATTTGAGCTTGGTGAACAGTAAAATCAAAAAAAAAATAAAAAAAATTCAAAAAATTCTAAATTTTTTTTGGGAGAAATATTGACAAAAGTTCTAAGTACTTGCAAAAATTCATCATGAAATCACATTCCTGTAAAGCGTGGCAAAAAAAAAACAAATTAAGTGCTCCAAAATGCTTTTGAAAGTAGCTTTTTCAGAGTACTAATTTTGTTTTTTTTGCCACGCCTTCTAGAAATGTGATTTCATGGCGAATTTTTGTAAGCACTTAAAACTTTTGTCAATGTTTCTCCCAAAAAAAAATTAGATTTTTTTAAATTTTTTTGATTTAGTTTTGATTTTACTGTTCACCCAAACTCATTTGAGCTCGGGTGCAGAAACTCCGCGTCCTGGCGGGAGCTCCTTCTGAAGCCTGTCAACGATTACTTAGGGTGGGCTGAGAGCAGCAGCCGTCACGCGTGCACGCTCCTTTCGATTTTATTTTATTCGCACACATTTTCAGCTTTTTAAATGTTTTTTTTTCAAAAAAAATTGACTTTCTGGTTTTTCACTGGTCTTCCTTAGCTTTTGAATAATTTTTCTTTTTGATTTTTTTGCACTACGTCTTTTTCTACTTCCGTGAGAGGCACGGTCATGCCTCCCCAAAACCAAAAAAAAAATGTGTTTTCGTTTTTTCCGCCATAGACATGATTTTGCTGAGAGCCGTGCCTCTTGAAAACGAAAAATGTGTTTTTTTATTTCATAAGAGTTACGGTTTTGCTTTCATGAGAGCCACGGTCATGCTTTCACGAGAGGTCGTGCCTCTCAGAAAAAAACATGTTTTCTGTCTTTTTAGAAAAGAAAAAAATGAGACTAATCCAAGGGCTAACCCTCGTTGGCATTTCTTTATAGGAGAAACTCTATGAGCACCGCGCGTCCGTGCCGAGACTCGAACTCGGGTGGACTGGCAGCAACCTCAGCTGCCTAGCCAACGGGTCGACGCCCCGTCCTCACAAGAAGCATGATTTTGCTTTCACGGAAGGCATGGTTGTGTGCCTCTCGGAAACAGAAAAAATGTATTTTATGTTTTTTTTCCTTCCGCGAGAGGCATAATTTTGCTTCCGCAAGAGGCACGGTTGTGCTTTCACGAGAGGTACGACCATGCCTCTTTCGAAAAGAGAAAAAAAACATGCTCCCTGTTCAGTTTTTCCGTCTATTTTTTTCATGAAAAGAAAATCTTCAAAACCTGTCAACATGTGATCTAGTTTTAAAGATCTCGACGCGAAAAATCCAATAATGAAAACGGTTCAAGATTTGGCCACACGATTTAAGAGATAAAATGTTTTGAATAAATGGTTACGAAAAAAAGAAAAACTTCCATGTCGCGACAAGTGATGCGCATGCAGTGTGTCACGTGTGGCAACCTGAAAAGATGGGAGCGATCTTTGAAAGAAGTACTCGTTAATTAGTGATTTCGACAAAAGAGAGACAAGAACAAAACGAGGCCCATCCAGGTGGGCTGGGTCACACGGCATAGCACGCCGCCCCGCTCGGCCCAGTCCAATAAAAGCCCAGCTGCCGCCTCCGAGCCGACTAGAAACAAAACCCTCGTTTTTTCCCAGACGAAAAAAAGAAACAAACCCGTGTCCCTCACCTCTGTCCCCATCCCACTCCACCGCCGCTTGCTCGCGCCACCAAGCCCGGCGCGCCGGAGATGATCTCGTCCATGTCTTGGGTGCCCAGGGGCGCCGCCAGGAGCGCCCCAATCCAGGCGGACCCGCCCACGCAGGAGGATATCGACGAGGCCATGAGGAGCATCGCCCTCGCCACAGAGTCAGCCTCGCCTCGCCTCCCCTGCTCTGTTTCGCCCCTGTCGCGGCGACCTCATGACCGTGCATTCTGCTCACAGGGACGACGGCAGTGACGCCGAAGCCGACGCTGACTATGGCGAGATGGAGGTCGACGGCGCTGATGAGGAGGAGAATGAGGATGTCGCCCAGGCCAAGGTCGCCGCCGAGGCGCTCGGGAAGACCGGCTCGGGAGGCGCCGTCGGCGGTGTCTCCCATGGGCTTGAGGAGCTCCACATGGAGGACTACGACGACGAGGATGACGGTAGGTTCTCCCGTTGCCGGTTGCCCTGCCCCCTTGGCTGCCAATTCGATCATGTCTTGTCTTGTGTGTGGCACTGGCTGATGCTTGAACTGCAACCTGTACGTATTTTGCGTCAGAGCCTGAGCTTCTCAGTGCCGGCGGGAGGGGGGATTTGTACTATGAGAACAACGAAGAGGACCCTCATCTCATCAGGAACAGCGATGTGAGTATGATTTCTCTTGCCATTCCGGAGATGTATTGCTCTTTTTTGTTCTTGGTGGTGGCATCAGCATTACATTGTAGGTGAATGAGCCACCTTCTCTGCTTTATTAGGATGATGATGGTGATGAAGACGACGAGGAGATTGAAGACATGGCTATCAAACCTACTGATATGCTGATTGTTTGTGCACACAACGAGGATGAGTTTAACTCTCTTCAGGCAAGTGTCAAGTTATCAACTCTTTTTCTCTGCATTTGCTAAAAATGTAGCTGTCGTTCTTTTTCTCTGATTCTGGAAGTCTTCTAGTAACAAGAAGGCAAAGCGGAAACATTTATGTGGAGCATTATTCTTGTTGGACTGAATAGATTTGTATTCTCAAATTTAGTTGATGTCAGCAGAGTATTGTTTACTGTGCATACAGAATGTGCTTATTTCACATTTTAACCCTGCATTTCCCTCTCTGTGCTGGACATTACTAGCTCATATAGTATGTATGCCCGGTTATATGCATGTAAGATGTGACATGTAAAACTTTATTATCTATGACAGGTTAGTATAGTGGAAGAATTGGAGGACGGGGATCTTAATATGTATGTTCATCATGAGGTCCCTCTCTCAGATTTTCCACTCTGCACGGCTTGGATGGATTTTAACTTTAAGGATGCCAAGAAAGAAGGTAAAATTGGTGTCACTTGAGTTTTAAGAAGCAAAGAGTGCTGCTTTGTTTCTGTTAAACAAATAAATGAAGGCTTATTCTATTCCTCACTACAGGGAATTTCATTGCTGTTGGAACCATGGATCCTGCAATTGAAATATGGAACTTGGATATTGTAATGTTCTCAGAGACATACGACACTATTACTTCATACGACCATGAGTTGTTTTTCTTCAAAGAAATTTATGTTTTGTTGTTGGGCTTTGATGTTATTACACAGGTTGATGAGGTCAAACCACATATTGTGCTAGGAGGACTTTCAAAAAACAGAGAAAAGGTTAAGGGGGAGAAGGTATGCTACTAATATTTCATTGTTGCGCGGGTGAGCGTTCATTTTTTTCCTTGAAATCCTAGCTACATTATTCATTTGGCATGTCATGTGCAGGGAAAAATATACAAGGAGGGTAGCCACAAAAGTTCTGTGCTCGGACTTGCATGGAATGCAGTGGTGAGGTGCGTTTACGTTACAACTTGAGTGGTTGCCTCCCTTGTTGTCTGTTCACTTATTGGACCCCTGCTGATGACTCCTTATGAACTTCAGGAACGCTCTAGCTAGTGCAAGTGCAGACAAAACTATTAAAGTTTGGGATTTATATACCAGTAAATGTGATCGCACACTGCAACATCATGATGACAAGGCAATGATTGCATTCTTCTTATTGACTTCTGTATATATCAGTCCGAAAGGTTATGGTGGCATATTAAGTTAATTTTCCCTTCCCCCAACATTTAGGTTCAATCAGTTGCCTGGAGGTCACCTGAAGTTCTTCTCAGTGGATCTTTTGATAGATCAGTTGCCATGGTAATGGATTGTAAGCCATTATGTGAATTTTTATTCCTTGAATTTCTGCTGCTGCTCATGATGTATTGGCCAGATTCTAAGCATCATGTTGATTTCTAGCATGTCAGCAATTACTAATCTCATCTGTGTTGTGTAATTGAGCCATGGACACCACCCAGTAATGTATGAGTAACCAATAACCAAATATGAACATACTGATTATATAACATATTTCTTATTACCTTCTGATTTTGGTTCCTGGGATTTGTCTTGACAGCCTCGTTAGTCTCTTCTCTTGCACGGTGAAGATGACATGTTAATTTGCATTCTTGTACGCGTCAAAAAAATTGGCATTCTTGTTTTCTGCTGTGTTACTGCAGATATTTTGAAATGCAGTTCAGTGTTAACTTTACATTCTTGTTGAAGAGTCTGTTACTTATCAATTATTATTTTTGTATATTTTGTACTTCCATCTACTGAACTTACACTCTTAACATTTTACAGACTGACATGAGAGGTGATGGACGAAGTTGTCATAAATGGTCCGTAGAAGCAGATGTCGAAAGCTTAGCTTGTGATCCACACAATGAACACACGTTTGTGGTAAGTGATTTCATTGTTCTTTACACATGCTGAAACCCGCTTATTGGAAATTTCTGACTTCTGCTAAACTTGAAGTGAAGTTTCCATTAGGAAACAGTATGATTGAAATCCAGATTAACAGAGTCCATGCTTTTTGTTATGAGAAGCAACATGTTTTGAGTAGGATGCAGGACTAATGGACTATAGACTCGACGATTCTATAAGCGAGTTCAAACCATTTCCATCTCTTAACTGTATGTCACAAAATTTCCGGTTCCATGCAGCTATTCGCCAAGTCGTAATCGCAGAATGAATTTGTGATTCTGATTCACTCAATATAATAGTAATGTGGCAACTGGGTCTTGCAGGTTAGTCTTGAAAATGGGACGGTTCAAGCATTTGATACGCGGACAGCTTCATCGCATTCAAATTGCGGCCAGCCCATGTTTACTCTGCACGCACACGACAAGGCTGTTTCTTCAATATCCTTTACCCCATCTACCCCCAATGTATGTTACAACTTTTATACCAGGTGTGGTAAAAAAAAAGACGCAGCCACATAAACCGAATTACTGATGATGTGCTGTTTCCTCTTGCAGCTCCTTGCGACAGGTTCAACTGATAACACGGTGCGAACTTTGCATTACGAAGAAGCCAATAACACTTCCGACACTGAATCCAACCGGTTGCTAACACATACATATCTCTGAACGCAGGTGGAGCTCTGGGATCTGTCGAACAACCAGCCGTCATGCGTCGCTTCGCTGAATCCAAACCTTGTATGCACACTCAAGTGAAACCCTTCTTTATATTTAGAAGGGATTACTCTGATTACTATGTTGCTCACCCAACTTTCTAATCTCCAGGGGGCTATATTTTCGGTATCGTTTTCGAACGACAGCCCCTTCCTGCTAGCATGCGGAGGATCGAAAGGCAAACTGAAGGTAAGCACAATGCTGCCCATATCCTCTGTCTGTCTGTCGAAGGTTTGTCGCTCATGTCCATGTATGACTCTTCCCATTCACACAATCACTGTACTCTCTTTCCATATTTGGCAGGTCTGGAACACACTGTTGGAACCAGCGGTGGCTAATAGATTCGGCAAGTAGACATATGCTGCGAAATGGATTACAGTTTTCTCCAGAGACTCCTTCCAGAGAGGCACAGAGACTAATGCCCACCACGGTTGTAGTATGGGTAGTGACAAAATGGATCTGTAGTGATCTGTAGCGCAGGTCTGGAACTCACACTCAAGTAGTATTTTAGACCCCGTGTTGGCTGGTTGGACCTCGACATACAGAGTACAACACATAGCGTTGCCAATCCACACGTTTATCTGCTGGAGAGAAAAAAAAACATGAAAATGCAAGGAGGAGAAAGAAAGCAGACATGCATTATCAGCACTGGAAAACATTCTGTTGGTTAGAAAACTGGACTCCACTTGTAATATATCATCCTCCTGTGGTTCGTACAGTTGCGTGCGGCAAC
The DNA here is from genome assembly GCF_002162155.2 of Triticum dicoccoides. NCBI lineage: Eukaryota > Viridiplantae > Streptophyta > Magnoliopsida > Poales > Poaceae > Triticum > Triticum dicoccoides. Next base: position 679,829,080 of record NC_041384.1, on the reverse strand, counting down.
GTGGCCATGCATGCACGCGATGCCCTTTTGCTCTGTAAACTAATCCGATCTCTTCACTTTGGGAAATGATCCAGTCTCTTTTCGGGGTGCTCCCTTTCTCTACTGCACTGCACCGCTGCGTACGTGGAGTTCTCCTTTTCCGTGTCACGTCGGCGTCGTGCGGTTTGTGGGTGTTCCAGAAAACAATAATATCCTGTGAGTTTCAGCTCGGAAAAGAAAGGGGGTTTTGAATGAAGAAGGAAAGGGTATAGTGTGCAGTACAGACAGTGTGGTCTCTCTTCGCGGGCAACGGGCGATGGATGGCTGCACGGGTGCACGCACGCACGCACGCTGACGCCTGTCCGAATCAGCAGCGGAAAAGCGGCCCCGGCAGCATCTCCAAGTGGCTTGGTTCCCATCACTTGTGATAAACCATGTATCTAAAAGATTTTATATTAGTTTACAGTGGGAGTATCACGTACCTCCATCTCAATAATATGTGTGATTTAAACCAAGACCGCGACACTTATTTTGAATCGGAGAGAGTACTAGTGTTTAACTTGACCCATTGTGGCTTGTGTGCCTTTTGCGTGTTTGCCTGTGCGCCAATGTGCCATTGATAATTCCCAAGGAAAGCTGCGTGTGCATATGCTGATGTGCAGGTAGGCGCTCGTCTTTTGCCGCTATTATGATGCCTGCACATTCAGCATTACGTGTGATCTTATTTTTATCATTAACATAACATTTGAAATGGGAAAGAGAGAAAAGCCTCTGGATCAACACCTGCGCCATTTGTTCATGTCTTTCCTTTACTCCTTGCTGGCAGGATAATATAACTATTGTTATCAATGGGACCATAACTCTACTTCCAATTCTTGCTGGTAGGAATTGGGGGTGTCACGTCACTTTTGAGCGTCATAATAGTAAAAAAAAAAACTGGCGGCTCTGGGGAAAACCTAGCCCCACCGCTGAGCCTCCTTGGAGGCACCGCCGTGGAGTCCACCCTTTTTTGCGGACCTTTGGATCCAGTTCTTCGGTCAAAAGCCTAAGGCCCGTCCGGGTCGGGCGACAACGTCGGTATCGTTGCTTTCCTCTTTGGGGCGTTGCCTGGAAGAACTTCGGATCCTCTTTGCGCGCTATATAGGCTGGACGCTCGCACCATTGCGGTTTGGCAGGTGCCCATCCGGCAATGTGTTTGATTTGCGCGGCTTCTTGTGTGGCAACGATGGCGGCTTCGGGCAGAGCTGGCTTGCTGATTGGTCTTGGTAGTTGGTCTGTTCCGACGTGTTCGAAGGGTCGCTGAGCCTCGCTTTGTCTTCCTGAAGTTGAAGTTGTTGAGGAGGGGGCCCTTGCGGTAAAGATGCCACACGAGACGGGTGGTCGGCTCTGGCGCAGGCTCGGCGCAAGCCCAACGCTTTTCTCTCGCAATTCTTGTCGAGAGAGTAGGAGCAGGGCGGAATCGGAAACGAGGAGTGTGTTTCAAGAAAAAAATTCAATTTTTCACAAAAAATACATCGGTGTAACGATGCCACACGAGACGGGTGGGCGGCTCTGGCGCAGGCTCGGCGCAAGTCCAGCGCTTTTCTCTCGCAATTCTTGTCGAGAGAGTAGGAGCAGGGGCGGAATCGAAAACGAGGAGGGTTTTTCAAGGAAAAAAAATCAGTTTTTCACAGAAAAT
>NC_041384.1:679811892-679827119 GCF_002162155.2 Triticum dicoccoides | reverse complement strand
AAACGAGGAGGGTTTTTCAAGGAAAAAAAAATCAGTTTTTCACAGAAAATACATCGGTGTAACGATGCCACACGAGACGGGTGGGCGGCTTTGGCGCAGGCTCGGCGCAAGTCCAGCGCTTTTCTCTAGCAATTCTTGTCGAGAGAGTAGGAGCAGGGGCGGAATCGAAAACGAGGAGGGTTTTTCAAGAAAAAAAAGTCAGTTTTTCACAGAAAATACAACGGTGTGATCAACATTTGTTTATGCGTTCTTAGCGAGAATTCCAAATACCGGCTCCACACAGGAGTCGAACTCTGGTCGTTGGCTATAGCACTGGTATCCAACCATTGGGCTGCTGCCCTGTCCTCGTCTCATGGCCTCAAATCGCATATAATATTTTATGGTAGAATTAATTCTTGGCTTCTTGCTCACAATAGAACTATTATTTCCATCATCACTATTTTGTTTCCAGATTATTTACTCGGAAAGGGTACGGTGTTTTCAACGACCGGACGATCCTGCAGCTGATCTAAAAGTACATTCATGCATGTGTCAACCTTTAGTTTACGAGTAAATTGCACATAAGTACCATAATTGGGGCATTGGAAGCAGATTGGTACCAAGATTGATAATTTTTACTTGTCAGTACCAAGTTTGGGGTGAGATGTTGCAAAAGAGGCTAAAAGTGCGTTTTATACGTATTGACAAGGAATCCGACCGGTTGGGCCCGCCCGTCAGGTGCCACGCTGGCTAGTCAGCGCGTGCCCACGCGCTGACTTGGACGAGCCCGGGTCGAACCGTTGAGCGGCGGCTATTGCGTTCGAGCCAGACCCCAACCCCTACTCTGCCCTCTTCCTCCTCCTCGCTCCCTTACCGCCGCCTCCCTCCCCGCCCGCCCCGCCGGCCGCCATATACCACGGCGCCGCAACCATGGCTCGAACTGCTTAGGCGCTGTCCTCTTTCTCCCCCGCGGCTACTCCTCCCTCGCGCCCTCCTCTCCCCCGCGGCTGCTGTGCCATAGGAGACGATGGCGTCGGCGACTTCGGCAGGCGGCAAGGGCCGGGGCGATGACGGTGGTAGCGGCGGCGTCCTCCCCCGCTTAGGCGTCGACGGCAGTGGCGGCTACTCCACCTCGGAGTACAATAGCGACGGCGACGATTTTTCGGAGCCGGCGTTGTCGATGGAGCAGAGGCTGTGGATGGCACGAATTTGGGTGGCCAACCCTAGCACCGCCCATCAGTGGACTCATGGCATCGGTGGTGTGCTATAAGTGCTCCACTCTTCCATATTTGCAAACTGAATTGGGGATTAGGGTTAGGGTTTACTGCCTCCATGTTTAGCACTCTAATTGCTACTGCTGTATATGATTAGGTGTTACCTAACTAGAGCAGTGCAGCATTATTCTATTAACTACTTCTCTAAAAATAAAAAACATCAGTTTGTTGTCATATGGTTAACTACCCACTCTGTAATTAGGGTCGCATTGAGATAGTTGTTTACATTGTATACTATCATTATGCTCTGCTTTCATATTCTTAGTAATTGTGTTTATTGGAATTGTTGACTAGGGCTAAGGGTAAATAAAAGCTTTGTTTATATTTAACTTAAACAAAGCTTTGTTTATATGTTAACTAAAAAAGTGTTTATATGTTAACATATGTGAGAATAGTAAAACAAAGCTTAAATGTTAACTAAAAAATTGTTTTATGCTTATGTTAAACTTGGGTACTGAATAGTTGAAAAATCCTTGTTAACCTATGTGTTAATTAAAATTCTTTATTAGCCATGGTTAAATTGTTAACCTTTTTTGTCTGTTATTTCATTTTTGCAGTTTGTATGATGACATTTTGGATGTTAGGTTCCATTTTGATGCTTCAGAAATGTTTGAGCTGAAGCTCTGCAGTTCAGATGTAACATATCTGAATATGATTGCAGTGATGGAAACCCAAGGATTTAGTGAATATGATCTGCTGTTTCACATTGAGAATCCAGATTTAGGGGAGAAAGGATTGGAGATGGTAGAGAGTAATGCTGAGTTGCAAAGAGTAAAGAGGCAGGTTCAGGAGTGTAAGGTTATAAATTTGCTAGTGAGGGCATGTCCACCTCCTTGCAACCGGTTTGAGAGGCAAGAATTGTCCACAGTTGTGTATGAAGAGCCTGTGTTATATGATCTCAGTGAGCCACCCATCTATGATGTTGATCAAGAAGGATTTGTCTTTGAAAGTCGGAGTAGCAGCTGTAGTGCAGCTCATGGTACTGGTGTTTGCACACAAGAGAGTAAGAATGTAAAAGGAAAGCTGAAAGCTGTTTTGGAACTAGAAGAAGAAGAGGGATATGAGGGCAGTGGTGGTTATGATTGTGAAGGTGAAGATGACAGTGATGGAAACCCTTTTTATATGGGTGATGCTGATGACATAGAGATGGATGAGGGAAAAAGACAAAGAGAGTATGATGAAATAGAAGAGGAAGAATCAGATGATGAAGAATCTGAGGAGGAAGAAATGTTGCATTACGATGGTGACACAGAGGTTGAGGAACTTTTTCAAATGGATGAAGATGACAAAGTTGTTTCACAGGATGAAGAAACTGTAATTGTACATGAAGAGAAGAAGAAGAAGAAACAGAAGCTTCCAGTTAGGAGAAGGCCAACAACAAGGTCACATTCCAGTGTAGTACAAGAGGAGGAGCCCGATTTCAAACCTTCATCTGATGAAGAAGAGAAAGGATTGTTGAAGGAGGTTGATGATGATGGTTTTGATCCATTGTCATTTGTGCTGCCAAGAAAAGGAAGAGCAGGGCAAAGCAGAGGCCTCCTAGAAAATGGTACAATGAGAAAATGGAGGCACCACATGAGCAATTATGTCTAAAGATGTGTTTCAAGGATCAACATCAATTCAGAGAGGCTTTGTTGAACTTACACATCACTCAAGGCAGAAACTTCAAATATCACAGGAACTCAGATCAAAGGATAATTGTAGAATGCAACCAAAAACATTGCAACTTCTTTATGGTGGCATCAGTTATAAAAGGTGAAACTACTTTTGTAATTAAGAAGATAAGAATTGAGCACACTTGCCCTATTAGTACAGAGACAACAAGGGTAAGTGCCAAGTGGCTTGCCAACAAGTATGAGTCACCATTCAGATCTGATCTAACAACTGGTATTCAGACTTTGATTATTGCCTGCATGGAGAAGTATGGTGTGGATGTGCCCAAGTTAATGGCATATAGTGCAAAGAACCTAGCTATTGATGTTGTGCTAGGAGACCACAAAAAGCAATACCCTAGATTGAAAGACTATGCTCAGATAGTGATGGATACAAACCCTAGGAGTAGAGTAGTAGTCACTACCGTAACTCCAACACCCACTGAAAAAATCCCCCATCCAGGCCCAAGACTCCATGCCATGTTCTATTGCATCAATGAAGCAAGGGAGGGGTTTCTCAAGGGGTGCAGACCCCTCATTGGTCAGTTTGTTCACCTTCTTCATTAGTTACATATTGTTTTATCGTTAAATGCATTCGAATGTTTTAGATATTGAATTTGCTTGCACATTCAGGTGTTGATGGGTGCTTCATCAAGTTAACTACTGGTGCTCAACTACTTGCTGCCACTGGTAGAGATGGCAACGACAATATATACCCACTAGCATTTGGTATTGTTGGGCAAGAGGACACAACTAGCTAGTGTTGGTTTCTACACCAACTAAAAATCTGCCTAGGAGGAGAACTGGGACAGTTTGGTCCATATACAATAATGTCAGATAGACAAAAGGTATGTGCTTGCATCATCTCACCTTGTTCTTATATGGTTGTTTTGTGCAAGATAGTAGCTTAGCTAGTTTAACTGTGTGTCCCATGGCCTACTAAATGCAGTGAATGCAGTCTTTCCTAAGTGCAACCACAGGTTCTGCCTTTGGCATATATATGCAAACTTCCAAACTGCTGGGTTTAGGGGGGGAGATCTGAAGAAGTATATGGATAATGCTGCCTATGCATATAGTGAACACAAATTTAACATTGTAATGAATGACCTGAGAACTGAATGTGAGGAAGCTTGGAAGTGGCTTAGTGCTGTACCCAAGAAAATATAGGCAAGGCATGCATTTGACACAAACTGCAAGACTGACCTTGTAGTTAACAATTTGTCTAAGGTGTTCAACAAGTATGTACTAGATGTTAAGAATAAACCAATTAGGACAATGTGTGATGGAATAAAGGATAAGCAAATGGTGAGGTGGTATAGGAATAGGGAGAGTGGAAAGAAAGCTAGATGGGAGATAACACCCCATTATAGTGAGAAGCTAGAGGTTGAGAAGGAGAGGGCCAAATTTTGCAAACCTATTCAAGCTGGTGTGGATTTGTGGCAAGTTACAAGTGGACAGCAAAACCATGCTGTTAACTTGCAACTTCACACATGTGGTTGCAGAAAATGGGACCTCACTAGCATCTCATGTAACCATGCCATCTCAGCAATAAACAAGGGCAAAAAAACCTAGAGGATTATGTCAGCAAATTCTTCAAGAAACAATTCTATGTGGCAGCTTATGAACCAATGATCTATCTAGTTCCTGGTGAGCATGATTGGACAAGGACCCCTGGTCTAGACATTGACCCACCTGCATTTAAAGTGAAGAGGGGAATAAAGAAAGAGAAGAGGATCAAGGGGAGGTTTGAAGTTTCAAAGCCAAAGGACACATCAAGAATGGGGACTATAACATGTGGCAATTGTGTACTGCAAGGACATAGGTACACAGGTTGCATGAAACAGTTGAAGCCTGAGTTGGCTTTGAGGAAGAACAAACATGTGGTAAACCTCTTTTAAGTACTAACATGTGTTCCTTCTTGTGCCTTCCATTATTTTACTATTTGCTAACTCATTTCCATGTTTCTACAAGCCTCTTGCAAGGAATTCAAGTGCTGGTGCTGCTGCTCCTACACCAGCACCAAGAGCTTCTCATCTAGCTCCTACAACAACACCAACTACTGCAATAGGAGGTGCTGGGAGAGGTGTTAGGAGAGGTGCTCCAGCTACAGCTGCTGGGAGAGGTGCTCCAGCTGTAGCTGTTGGGGGAGGTGCTGCAACAGGTGCTGGGAGAGGTGCTGCACAAAGTGGTGGCAGAGGTGCTGGGAGAGGGAGAGGTGCATTCTATGCCCCAAGGCAATCTGCTCCCTCCACATCTATTGCTCCCTCTACATCTACTGCTCCTCCACCTTCTGGTGGTAGAAAAAGAGGATGGAGAGCCTACTTCTATGCAAGTGGTAACCACTAAATGGCACATGTGCCATGTAATGTTCAAAACTAGATACTTCATGTGTGTTCTTGCATCCTATGGTACAATATCTTGCTGGTGCTCCCAGTGTACTTTGCTGGTGCTCTTATTGTACTTTGCTGGTGTACTTTAAGAATCAATGCCATATATGGCTTTTGTTCATGTGGATGGATGGATCTATTTATTAGTTAATGCCATTTCTGGAGCTGGCTTGTGTTCATGTGGATGGATGTGATCTTGCTATTTATTAGTTACTCAATGGCTGGAAACTATGTTCATGTGGATGGTTCTTTTTATATCTTTTTATGAATGATATGTTCATGACAATGGTGCATAGTATTGGATAGAGTAACTCTGTTGCTGGATATATTGCTGGATACATTGTTGGATACATTGTTGGATATGTTGTTAAGGTCTAGGCTAAAAAAGAAGCACTTTGGGTTTTGGGTGGCTCGGGGTCGACAAAAACACCTAAACATATCATCTAGGCTCTAGGGTGGCTCGGGGTCGACGAAACAACTGATGACCCACAAGAATAGGGGATCTATTGTAGTCCTTCTGATAAGTAAGAGTGTCGAACCCAACGAGGAGCAGAAGGAAATGACAAGCAGTTTTCAGTAAGGTATTCTCTGCAAGCATTGAAATTATCGGTAACAGATAGTTTTGTGATAAGGTAATTCATAACGGGTAACAAGTAACAAAAGTAAACAAGGTGCATCAAGGTGGCCCAATCCTTTTTGTAGCAAAGGACAAGTCTGGACAAACTCTTATATAAAGGAAAGTACTCTCGAGGACACATGGTAATTATCGTCAAGCTAGTTTTCATCATGCTCATATGATTCGCATTCGTTACTTTGATAATTTGATATGTGGGTGGACTGGTGCTTGGGTACTGCCCTTCCTTGGACAAGCATCCCACTTATGATTAACCCCCCTCGCAAGCATCCGCAACTACGAAACAAGAATTAAGGTAAACCTAACCATAGCATGAAACATATGGATCCAAATCAGCCTCTTACGAAGCAACACATAAACTAGGGTTTAAGCTTCTGTCATTCTAGCAACGGACCATCTATTTATTACTTCCCAATGCCTTCCCCTTGGCCCAAACAATGGTGAAGTGTCATGTAGTCAATGTTCACATAACACCACTAGAGGAAAGACACCATACATCTCATCAAAATATCGAACGAATACCAAATTCACATGACTACTTATAACAAGACTTCTCCCATGTTCTCAGGAACAAACGTAACTACTCACAAATCATATTCGTGTTCATAATCAGAGGGGTATTAATGTGCATAAAGGATCTGAACATATAATTTTCCACCGAATAAACCAACTAGCATCAACTACAAGGAGTAATCAACACTACTAGCAACCCACATGTACCAATCTGAGGTTCTGAGACGAAGATCGGATACAAGAGATGAACTAGGGTTTGAGAGGATATGGTGCTGGTGAAGATGTTGATGGAGATCGAACCCCTCCCGATGAAAGGATCGATGGTGATGACTGATACGTCCATTTTGCATCATGTTTTTATATCGATAATTATCGCATTATGGGCTGTTATTACACATTATGTTAATACTTATGCCTATTCTCTCTTATTTTACAAGGTTTACATGAAGAGGGGGAATGCCGGCAGCTGGAATTCTGGGCTGGAAAAGGAGCAAATATTAGAGACCTATTCTGCACATCTCCAAAAGTCCTGAAACTCCACGGGAGTTATTTTCAGAATAAATAAAAAATAGTAGCGAAATAATCCACCAGAGGGGGCCCACACCCTGGCCACGAGGGTGGGGGTGCGCCCTACCCCCCTAGGTGCTCCCCCTGCCTCGTGGCCCCCCTGGCAGGCCTTCGGTGCCCATCTTCTGCTATATGAAGTCTTTTGTCCGAGAAAAAAATCATAAGCAAGCTTTCGGGAAGAAACTTTGCCGCCACGAGGCGGAACCTTGGCGGAACCAATCTAGGGCTCTGGCAGAGCTGTTCTGCCGGGGAAACTTCCCTCCGGGAGGGGGAAATCATCACCATTGTCATCACCAACGATCCTCTCATCGGGAAGGGGTCAATCTCCATCAACATCTTCACCAGCACCTTCTCATCTCAAACCCTAGTTCATCTCTTGTATCCAATCTTTGTATCCAAACCTCAGATTGGTACCTGTGGGTTGCTAGTAGTGTTGATTACTCCTTGTAGTTGATGCTAGTTGGTTTACTTGGTGGAAGATCATATGTTCAGATCCATTATGCATATTAATACCCCTCTGATTATGAACATGAATATGCTTTGTGAGTAGTTACATTTGTTCCTGACGACATGGGAGAAGTCTTGCTATAAGTAGTCACGTGAATTTGTTATTCGTTCGATATTTTGATGAGATGTATGTTGTCATCCCTCTAGTGGTGTCATGTGAATGTCGATTACATGACACTTCACCATGGTTTGGGCCTAGAGGGAGGCATTGGGAAGTAATAAGTGGATGATGGGTTGCTAGAGTGACAGGAACTTAAACCCTAGTTTATGCATTGCTTTGTAAGGGGCTGATTTGGATCCATATATTTCATGCTATGGTTAGGTTTACCTTAATACTTCTATTGTAGTTGCGGATGCTTGCAATGGGGGTTAATCATAAGTGGGATGCTTGTCCAAGTAAGGACAGTACCCAAGCACCGGTCCACCCACATATCAAATTATCAAAGTACCGAACGAGAATCATATGAACGTGATGAAAACTAGCTTGACGATAATTCCCATGTGTCCTCGGGAGCGCTTTCCTTCATATAAGAGTTTGTCCTGGCTTGTCCTTTGCTACAAAAAGGATTGGGCCATCTTGCTGCACCTTATTTACTTTTATTACTTGCTACTCGTTACAAATTACCTTATCACGAAACTATCTGTTACCTATAATTTCAGTGCTTGAAGAGAATACCTTAGTGAAAACTACTTATCATTTCCTCCTGCTCCTCATTGGGTTCAACACTCTTATCAAAAAGGCTATGATAGATCCCCTACACTTGTGGGTCATCAAGACTCTTTTCTGGCGCTGTTGCCGGGGAGTGAAGCGCCTTTGGTTGGTGGAATTTGGTAAGGAAAAATTTATATAGTGTGCTGAAATTTACTGTCACTTGTTACTATGGAACTGTGACGCCCTCGATTCAATCGTATACTAAACATACCGCAAATGTGTACGATCAAGATCAGGGACTCGCAGGAAGATATCACAACACAACTCTACAAATAAAATAAGTCATACAAGCATCATATTACAAGCCAGGGGCCTCGAGGGCTTGAATACAAGAGCTCGATCATAGACGAGTCAGCGGAAGCAACAATATCTGAGTACAGACATAAGTTAAACAAGTTGTCCTTAACAAGGCTAGCACAAACTGGGTTACATATCGAAAGAGGCACATGCCTCCTGCCTGGGATCCTCGTAACTACTCCTGGTCGTCGTCAGCGGCCTGCATGTAGTAGTAGGCACCTCTCTAGTAGTAGCAGTCGTCATCGATAGTGGCGTCTTGCTCCTGGACTCCAATGTCTGGTCGCAACAACCGAATATAGAAAGGGGGAAAAAGGGGGAGCAAAGCAACCGTGAGTACTCATCCAAAGTACTCGCAAGCAAGGAGCTACACTACATATGCATTGGTATCAATGAAAGGGGCTAGTATATGTGGACTGAACTGCATAATGCCGGAATAAGAGGGGGATAGCTAGTCCTATCAAAGACTATGCTTCTGGCGGCCTCCATCTTGCAGCATGTAGAAGAGAGTAGATGGTAAGTTCACCAAGTATCATCGCATAGCATAAACCTACCCGGTGATCCTCCCCTCGTCGCCCTGTGAGAGAGCGATCACCAGTTGTATCTGGCACTTGGAAGGGTGTGTTTTATTAAGTATCCGGTTCTAGTTGTCATAAGGTCAAGGTACAACTCCGGGTCGTCCTTTTACCAAGGGACACGGCTATTCGAATAGATCAACTTCCTTGCAGGGGTGCACCACATTTCCCAACACGCTCGATCTCCTTTGTCCGAACACACTTTTCTGGATCATGCCCGGCCTCGGAAGATCAACACGTTGCAACCCTACCTAGGCACAACAGAGAGGTCAGCACGCCGGTCTAAATCCTATGGCGCAGGGGTCTAGGCCCATCGCCCATTGCACACCTGCACGTTGCGTACGCGACCGGCGAGTAGACCTAGCCTCCCTTATACAAGAGCAGGCGTTCCAGTCCAACCCGGCGAGCGCCGCTTAGTCGCTGACGTCAAGAAGGCTTCGACTGATACCACGACGTCGAGTGCCCATAACTGTTCCCGCGTAGTTGGTTAGTGCGTATAGGCCAATGGCCAGACTCAGATCAAATACCCAGATCTTGTTAAGCGTGTTATTTTGAAATAACCACAGATGCCGACCAGGGCTAGGCCCACCTCTCTCCTAGGTGGTCTCAAGCTGCCCCGTCGCTCCGCCACAAAGGTTCACTCAGAGGGCCGTCCGGACAAACGTCCTTTCGGACCCAATCCGTGAATCACTCGCGGGTACTCTATGACCCGACCCGACTTTAGTCATCGCAGGTATCATATAATATGTATATAAGTATACACCCGTGATCACCTCCTGAGTGATCACGGCCCGATAGTATAGCATGGCAGATGAACAAGAATGCAGGGCCACTGATGATAAACTAGCATCCTATTCTAAGCATTTAGGATTGTAGGTAAGGTATCAATAACTATAGCAACAATGACAGGCTATGCATCAGGATAGGATTAACGGAAAGCAGTAACATGCTACACTACTCTAATGCAAGCAGTAGAGAGAAGAATAGGCAATATCTGGTGATCAAGGGGCACTAGTAGAAAAGGGGGCAAAGGTCCAGGCTGGGTCAGCCCATTAGTCCCGGTTTAGTCCAGAACCGGGACCAATGGGGGCATAGGACCCGGTTCGTGAGACCAGGGGGCCGGCCGGGCCACGTGGGCCATTGGTCCCGGTTCATCTGGACCTTTTGGTCCCGGTTGGTGGGACGAACCGGGACCAATGGGCCTCGCTCCTGGCCCACCACCATTGGTCCCGGTTGGTGGCTTGAACCGGGACCAAAGGCTCCCCTTTAGTCCCGGTTCATGCCACCAACCGGGACCAATGAGGTGCCTATATATACCCCCTCGCGTAAGAGCAGAGCACACTGCTTTGTTTTTTCTGGCCGAGGGGGAGAGGGCTTGGTGGTGCTCTAGCTCACCTCCTATGCACACAAGGTGTTCGATAGAATGCCCGAGCCACACTACTTAAGCTTTCTCCTCTCCAAGCTCGACCTCCAAGCTCCATTTTCCTCAATATTTGTCTAGGTTAGCGGTCCGTCATGCCCCGTCCCCGTCTTCACCGCCGTCGATCACCCGCGTCGAGCTCATTACTGGCACCACCGTGGTGAGCCTCTTGTTCTTATCTTCTTTCTGAAAGGAAAAAATATTCTTACTTGTATGTTTACATAGACACTTGTATTATTTTCTTACTTTTATTATTGCATCTTATATAGTGCGATGGTTTTGGTATCCGCCCCTGTCGGCCCTCGTCCTGTCTGTGATTCGGATGTGGTATATATATATATTATCTTTATAACTATTGGTTCATTTATTGTTTATGAAAATTATGCCGACCAACATGACATAGATTTTATTTATGTAGGATGTATGTGAATCGGAAATTCCAACCGACCCTATTGTCCAGAGGTTAAATTTAGTTGAAGAAGAAAACAATTTGTTGAAGGAAAAAATAAAAAAAATTGAGGAGAAGATGATATTGGAGTTGCATGCTGCGGATGTCGTCGATGATCACAAGATCAAGATGGATGCAATGCGCTTGAAGATTAGAAAATATTCCATTCATACCGAGGCTTGGTATCATTATGCCGTTGGATCAATTGTTACCTTGGTTGCGATTATGATCGCATTTGTTTTCGCATTGAAATGTTTTACATAGTTTCAATGTATGGTTTAATTAATTAGATGCTCTGGAGAGCTATATGTTGTTAGATGAGAACTATGTATGTACTTTGGTTTTAATGTGATGATGAACTTCTATTAATTTGGACACTTAATTATATATAATGCACGCAGATGAACCGACAATGGATGTACGGTGACAGACACACCTCTGAGTACATTAAGGGCGTGCATGAGTTTCTCGATGCGGCTGAGGCAAACAAGCAGAATGGTTTTATGTGTTGTCCATGCATCGAATGTGGGAATACGAGGTCTTACTCTAACCGGAAAATCCTTCACTCCCACCTGCTTTACAAGGGTTTCATGCCACACTATAATGTTTGGACGAGGCACGGAGAAATAGTGGTTATGATGGAAGACGGCAAATAAGAAGAGTACGATGACAACTATGTGCCCCCTGAATACGGTGATGCTACAATGGGGGTAGCTAGTGAAGATCAAGAGGAACCAGACGATGTGCCCAATGATGCTGCAATGGGTGAAGTTGCTGAAGATCAAGAGGAACCAGACGATGTGCCCGATGATGATGATCTCCGCCGGGTCATTGTCGATGCAAGGACGCAATGCGAAAGTCAAAAGGAGAAGCTGAAGTTCGATCGCATGTTAGAGGATCACAAAAAAGGGTTGTACCCCAATTGCGAAGATGGCAACACAAAGCTCGGTACCGTACTGGAATTGCTGCAGTGGAAGGCAGAGAATGCTGTGCCTGACAAAGGATTTGAGAAGCTACTGAAAATATTGAAGAAGAAGCTTCCAAAGGATAACGAATTGCTCGACAATACATACGCAGAAAAGAAGGTCGTATGCCCTCTAGGATTGGAGGTGGAGAAGATACATGCATGCCCTAATGACTGCATCCTCTACCGCGGTGCATACAAGGATCTGAACACATGCCCGGTATGCGGTGCATTGCGGTATAAGATCAGACGAGATGACCCTGGTGATGTTGACGGCGAGCCCCCCAGGAAGAGGGTTCCTGTGAAGGTGATGTGGTATGCTCCTATAATACCACGGTTGAAACATCTGTTTAGAAACGAAGAGCATGCCAAGTTGATGCGATGGCACAGTGAGGACCGTAAGAAAGACAGGAAGTTGAGAGCACCCGCTGACGGGTCGCAGTGGAGAAAAATCGAGAGAAAGTACTGGGATGAGTTTGCAAAGGACCCAAGGAATGTATGGTTTGCTTTAAGCGCGGATGGCATTAATCCTTTCGGGGAGCAGAGCAGCAATCACATCACCTGGCCCATGACTCTATGTATGTATAACCTTCCTCCTTGGATGTGCATGAAGCGGAAGTTCATTATGATGCCAGTTCTCATCCAAGGCCCTAAGCAACCCGGCAACGACATTGATGTGTACCTAAGGCCATTAGTTGAAGAACTTTTATAGCTGTGGAATGGAAACAGTGTACGTACGTGGGATGAGCACAGACAGGAGGAATTTAACCTAAATGCTTTGTTGTTTGTGACCATCAATGATTGGCCCGCTCTCAGTAACCTTTCAGGACAGACAAACAAAGGATACCACGCATGCACGCACTGTTTAGATGACACTGAAAGTATATACCTGGACAAATGCAGGAAGAATGTGTACCTGGGCTATCGTCGATTTCTTCCGACCAACCATCAATGTCGAAAGAAAGGCAAGCATTTCAAAGGCGAGGCAGATCACCGGAAGAAGCCCGCCATGCGTACCGGTGATCACGTACTTGGTATGGTCAATGATTTACACGTAATCTTTGGAAAGGGTCCCGGCGGACTAGCTGTTCTGAATGACGCCGAGGGACACGCACCCATGTGGAAGAAGAAATCTATATTTTGGGACCTACCCTACTGGAAAGACCTAGAGGTCCGCTCTTCAATCGACGTGATGCACGTGACGAAGAACCTTTGCGTGAACCTGCTAGGCTTCTTGGGCGTGTATGGGAAGACAAAAGATACACCTGAGGCACGGGAGGACCTGCAACGTTTGCACGAAAAAGACGGCATGCCACCGAAGCAGTATAAAGGTCCTGCCAGCTACGCTCTTACGAAAGAAGAGAAAGAAATCTTCTTTGAATGCCTGCTCAGTATGAAGGTCACGACTGGCTTCTCGTCGAATATAAAGGGAATAATAAATATGCGAGAGAAAAAGTTCCAGAACCTAAAGTCTCATGACTACCACATGATTATGACGCAACTGCTTCCGGTTGCATTGAGGGGGCTTCTACCGGAAAACGTCCGATTAGCCATTGTGAAGCTATGTGCATTCCTCAATGCAATCTCTCAGAAGGTGATCGATCCAGAAATCGTACCAAGGCTAAGGAGTGATGTGGTGCAATGTCTTGTCAGTTTCGAGCTGGTGTTCCCACCATCCTTCTTCAATATCATGACACACGTCCTGGTTCATCTAGTCGACGAGATTGTCATTCTGGGCCCGTATTTCTACACAATATGTTCCCCTTTGAGAGGTTCATGGGAGTCCTAGAGAAATATGTTCGTAACCGCGCTAGGCCAGAAGGAAGCATCTCCATGGGCCATCAAACAGAGGATGTTATCGGGTTTTGTGTTGACTTCATTGCTGGCCTTAAGAAGATAGGTCTCCCTAAATCGCGGTATGAGGGGAGACTGACTGGAAAAGGCACTCTTGGAGGTGACTCAATAATACGCATGGATGGATATTCTTGGTCTCAAGCACACTACACAGTTCTACAGAACTCTACCTTGGTGACCCCGTATGTCGATGAACACAAGAACAGTCTGCGCTCCAAACACCCGGAGCAGTGCAACGACTGGATTACATGTGAACACATCAGGACTTTCAGCAGTTGGTTGGAAACACGTCTCAGAGGTGACAACACTGTTTGTGATGAGCTGTACTTGTTGTCCAGGGGACCATCTTTGACTGTATTGACTTACAAAGGATACAAGATAAATGGGAATACATTTTACACGATCGCCCAAGATCAAAAGAGCACCAACCAAACAGCGGTGTCCGCTTTGATGCAGCAACCGAGAGCGGAAAGGACACATATTATGGTTACATAGTGGACATATGGGAACTTGACTACAGACATGATTTTAAGGTCCCTTTGTTTAAGTGCAAATGAGTCAATCTGTCAGGAGGCGGGGTACAAGTAGACCCATAGTACGGAATGACAACAGTGGATTTGAAAAATCTTGGGTACACTGACGAACCGTTCGTCCAAGCCAATGATGTGGCACAGGTTATCTATGTGAAGGACATGTCTACCAAACCGAGAAAAAGAAAAGATAAGGAAGCGAATACATCATACGATGAGCCAAAGTGCCACATAGTTCTTTCAGGAAAAGGGACATCCTGGGAGTGGAGGGCAAGACAGACATGTCTGAAGATTATGAAAAGTTTCATGAAATTCCTCCCTTCAATGTCAAGGCTGACCCAAGCATCCTGATAAACGATGAAGATTATCTATGGTTACGGCGCAATAAGCAAATGACACAAGCGAAGAAAAAGTGAAGACTTTCTCCCGCAACTATTATGATGATACCATGCCAACTTTGTAACACACGAGTATGCTATGCCAATTTTTTCCGAGTTCATTTGAAAACTATGAATTTAGGTCGTATTTTCTCTATAGGTGCATCTATGTTCATTTTTTTAGTAAAGTTAATCACAAACTTGTGATTCACACAAATTTCAAAGAATTCAAATTTTAACTATTCAAAGTTGAAAACTAATGGCACTAACAGAAAGTTTATAATATTTCTAAAACTAATGGCACTAACAGAAAGTTTATAATTTTGCTGACCTAAAAGCAAAAAGAATTAAAAAATAAAGCAAAAAACAAAAGAAAATAAATAATACAAAAAACAAAACAAAAAAGCTGGAAAAATAAAATAAAAATAGCAACAATAAGTATTTTGTTGTAAGTAGAAACAAAATAAAATAAATAAAGCAACAAAGAAAACAAAAAAAATAAAAATGTGTTTTCAAATTTGAAAACTAATGGCACTAACA
>NC_041384.1:679810063-679811033 GCF_002162155.2 Triticum dicoccoides | reverse complement strand
ATAATTTTTGTGACCTAAAAGAAAAAAGAAATCACTAAAAAACTATAAGTATTTAGTTCTAAGTAGAAATGAAAAAATAAATAGCAAAAAAAATGCCTATAATATTTGTTATGACTAACTAAAATTACCAAATTGAGTATAATGATAAAACACAGTAATATTAAATAGCAGGAAAAAGAATGACTCAAAAATCAATTTTTATAGTAAAGTTATTCATAAACTAGTGATTCACACAAATTTTAAAACTAATGGCACTAACAGAAAGTTTATAATTTTTGTGACCTAAAAGAAAAAAGAAATCACTAAAAAACTATAAGTATTTAGTTCTAAGTAGAAATGAAAAAATAAATAATAATAAAATGCCACCTACTTGGCCAGCACGGCCTGAATACGACTAGAAACCCAACCATGGGCCAGGATTCAGGCCCGCAGTAGGCCTAGTAGGCCCACAGGTATTGGAGTGTCTCATTAGGCCGGTAAGCCTGCAGTTCAGAGGAGTTTGAAAGGGAACACAGAGCAGGGCTTATAAACAGATGCGGGATCTCTTCAGCTAGCGAGGTGGGACTAAACTCCCACCACCGCGCCAGCGCAAGGCCATTGGTCCCGGTTGGTGGCACCAACCGGAACTAAAGGGGGCATTGGTCACGGTTCGTGGCACAAACCGGGATCAATGCCCCCCTTTAGTCCCGGTTGGTGGCACCAACCGGGACTAAAGGGGGCATTGGTCCTGGTTTGCGCCAAGAACCGGGACCAATGCCTTTGCTATATAAGCCAGCACATAGGAATTTTTCACATTTCCCTCACAGTTGCCCCCGACGACGCCGAGCACATCGACGCCGCTAGGCTACCCCGACGCCGCCCGCCGCCCCCGCCATCGCCGTCACCCGCGCCCATCGTCGCCGTCGCCCGCGCCCTCGCCGGCCGTCGCCGTCGCCCGACATCGTCGCCCGCGCCCTCGGCCGACACCGTC
>NC_041384.1:679803328-679809097 GCF_002162155.2 Triticum dicoccoides | reverse complement strand
CATCCACGTCCCACGCCCGCGTCACTTGTGGGACGTGGATGTAGTGTCCGACACCGACGACCACATGTATCTCACACCGATGATACTTGCTATTTAGGGTTTCCTCTACCGCTCGGCGACCCTCGACGACCCTCGTTCCCGATAAAAAAAAGAGGAAGAAGAAGAAAAAAAGAGGAGAAGAAAGAATAGAGGAGAAGAACTCCTCTATTCTTTCTTCTCCTCTTTTTTTCTTCTTCCTCTTCTTTTTTTATCCTTGAAGCGTTGTCGAGGCCACCCGAAACCCTAGAGAAGTAGCGTTGAGGCCACTAATTAATATTAGTTCTACGTTTCCACTAATATATTCATCTGTCATGTTTGAATAATAATTGCCATGTTGTAAATATTTGTAGAAACTATGGACACCGCCCGAGATGAAGTACAAGAAGAGTTGTTGGGGGACATAATCGCACGAGGAAGTGATGATGTTTGCTCGTTGTTTCTCAACGACACCGATGGTCTGGAAGCAACTGGCTATGATTATGATGGCTCCGGTGACCCAATGCCGGTGCAAGAAGGAGACCGTGAGGACGGCTCCGGTGACCCAATGCCGGTGCAAGGAGACCGTGATGACGGCTCCGGTGACCGAACCGAGTCCGGCCAGGTATATATATTAGTTAAGCCTGTGCTGACTAGCTAATTTATGCATTCATTGTTTTGGTATGTACACATATTAATTAAGTCTTTGTTCTTTTTTCTAGCCCTCCGGATCGAGCACAACTTCGGTAAAGAGACAAGGCACGAATAAAAAATTGAGCTCGGATGAAAGGTTTGAGATCATAGCAATCGCGCCCGACGGCCAACCGATTGAACCCATTCGGACAAAGAACGCATTTGTTGCTCAGTGCGGGGTTCTAGTTAGGGACAAGATCCCGATCAGCATCCAACAATGGTTAAAGCCGGCTACAGAAGACCTTGATGTGTCTTATGTCAATGATATGCAGAAAAATGATCTTTGGACTGAGCTGAAGTCAAATTTCACCCTACCACGAGAGGATGATCCGGAGAAGCCAGTTAAAGAGCAATTAATCAAGTCTTTTGCTCTTAAGAGGATGGCAGACCTATTCAAGAGGTGGAAGAACGAGCTGAATAAGTTTGTCGATAAAAAAGAGACACCAGAATTAAAGGGCAGATATGAGAAGATCAGAGATCACTGGCCTGCATTTGTGGCCCACAAGACATCGAAAAAGAGTAAGAAGATGTCGGTGACAAACAAGCAAAATGCTGCGAAGAAGAAGCATCACCATCGCACGGGGTCAGGTGGCTACCTCATAGCCCGGCCTAAGTGGGCCAAGACTGAGAATGATCTGGTTGATAAAGGGATCGAACTAGAGACAATTAACTGGCCAGACCGTTGCCGGACTTGGTTCTTCGGGGCTGGCAGAAACTTGGACCCTGTATCAGGGAAGTGCATTTGGACGGACGAGCAAATGGAAATACCAGTCAAGAGGCTTAAGCACTATATCGAAGCAGCGCAACAAGGGATGTTCGTTCCAGACAGAGAGAACGATGAGCTCACAATGGCCCTCGGGAATCCTGAGCACCCTGGACGGACACGAGGCCCGCCAGGCTCCATTCCGTGGAAGGCTGGGTTTCCGGACGCAGGCGGTTGCAAATGCCACGAGAGGAGGAACAAAGTGGAGCAGACCCAACTGCATTCGCTGCATGCTAGGGTACAAGCGATAGAGGAACAAGAAGCAAATCGTAGCAAACGAACTGCCGAAGCTTCCCCTGAAGCTACCCCGCCATCTCAACGGAGTAGCAGCGTGGCTTCCACTGAGCTGCTTCAGCCGGAGCATGTCTTGACGGTTCCTGCCAGCTATCCCGTGGATGCTATCACGGAGTCTCAAAATGGCCACCTTATGACGCAATGGATTAATATGAAGGTCAAGGCGGCTGTTGGATCTGTTTTTCCTACTGAACCCGGCGCAACTTTTCACTGCCGGCCGATTCCAGAAGGATATGCTAGGGTGATCGTGGATGAAATAACGGAGGGATTTGAGGACCTCCAGATTGACCACCCTACCGGTGAAGGGGAGACTCGACTGGGTTCTGCTCTGAAGACTCCATGCCTATGGCGCAAGGAGCTCATCAACCTTCCGAACTGGACGCCTCCGCCTCCTCCTCCTTCTCTGGCGAGTCAGGGCACTCCGCCTCCTCCACCGCCTCCTCTGGCGAGTGACGATCGGGCCACTCGGCCGACTCCTTCTCCGGCGCGTGGCAGCACTCCGCCTCCTTCTCCGCCTGCGCCGGCGCGCCCGAGCAGCTAGCCTCCTCCTTCTCCGCCTCGTCAGCAAGGGCGGAAGAGATCCGCCGCTGCTCCGGCTGCTCCGGCGCATCGTAGTCCTTCTCCCCCGCCTCGTAAGCAAGTAAAGAAGACAGCCGCTCCGTCTGCTCTGCCGACGTCTAGCAGTACAACCAGAGGTGGGAGGACATACAGATTCGGTCCTTCTCTGAAGACTCCAGAGAAGTTACCATACGAGAGGACCCCGGAGGAGAATGCCGAGATCACGCAAGAAGAAGTGAGGAACTTCTTTGAAGGGGTGAAAGCAAAGAAACATCCACCTCCGGAGGAGAAGGTAGATCCGGTGAAAGCGAAGCGCACTCTGGCTGCCCTGACAAAACCACCCAAGTCTCCATCGAAAGGCAACTATGAGCGCATTATTGGAAAGGAATTTGCCGAAGCGGAGCGGTCGGGAAGTACTGTCAGCGATCAAAGGCTGAAAGAATGACGAGCTGGGAAACAAATTGCCCAGCTCGGTGAACAAGCGAAGCAATCGTGCCCCCCGCTCAAGGTGCCTAGCGACATCATTGCTAATGATTCGAGGATGGTGCCCGGTTATAGCAATCTTGGAGATTACCCGCCCGACGATGTACATTATGATTTCTTGGAGGTGCAGACACAAAGATACGAGTACGGGAAGGCTCTCGTCGAAGATGAAAGATCTCTATCAACGATGATGCGAAGATTGCATGATTGGTACTTGAAAATCCGCAGAGAGTCTGGGGGGAGGAATACTTTGTATGTGAGAGTTAAAAAGGAGCATGACCTCATTGGAATTGAACTGTTGCCTGTTCCATTTGAGGAGTTCTTTTAGTTTTTCAATCAATTGGCCCTCGATAAAGCAACGGTCACCTGCTACTGTCTGTAAGTAGTACTACTTCTGTCATTAAGTCTCTCTATATAGCTCAGCTCTTTCATTGCATGTATTTATAATTATCCTCACTATATTATGCAGACTGAAGATCGTCGAACTGAAGAAAAGACAAATCGGTGATATTGGGTCCATTAACACAAATCTCATAGATGCAACTAAGGTTAAATTTCATGCCGCAAATACCGAGGCCAACTTGCTACGATCGTTGGTAATAAATGAAAACAAAGATATAATACTCTTTGCTTACAACTTCAAGTGAGTGTTACTATCTTGTGCATATTCGGTTTCCCTTATATATTAGTCAAGGTTATAGTAATGTAATTGATGAGTTATGCATGCGTGTGCAGTTTCCACTATATTCTCCTAGAGATTAAGCTTGAGCATGGACTAGTATCCGTCTTAGACTTGAGACGAAAAGATCCCCAGGACTATGCGGACATGACTCAAATGCTCGAGAAGTAAGTTAAATCGATCATTATCCACCATATCAGCAACTTTGTTCATTTCCTAATATATCAAGTAATTGTTTTCTTTGTCTGGCAGGGTTTGGAGAAAATTCAGCAAAAAAGCTCTGGGACTACCAAAGAAGCTGCAATTTAGACACCCGAAAGTAAGTACTATAGTAGCACGTTCCGCGTATCTCCTAGTGATCAAGCGCTAGTTTCATCAATACCATTTGGCATTCTTGCTTATCAGTTTGATTGACCTCTATTTCTTGTAAAGTGGTCGTGGCAGGAACAAGGGAATGATTTCTGTGGATACTACGTTTGCGAGTCCATCCGCCACACGACCTGTGAGCGGGGCTACTCTGACGAACAATATGAAGTGCGTAAATAACAACATTCACAATTTTATTTTATTACCATCATTTGTGTTGAGTTTCATTCATTTATATATATATGTATTGACCCCTTCTTCAAATTAGATGTTTCAGAAGCGGGATGAACTCCTAGCACCAGCTCGCATGCGAGCAATTCAAGAGGAATTGGCGGCATTCTTTCTTGACCATGTGATCGCTGAAGACGGAGAATACTATGTGGACCATGCGTCCGTATGATAGGAGATTATATTTGTAAGAGATAATTATTGTATATATGTAGCCGGTAGTGTCGGATAGATATACGAGAACTTGTTGTTCGACCAATCTCTCGGAGAAGGAGAGGTGGTCGATATCACTTCTCTCTGTATGCATATATGTTCATGACGATCTTCTGTTTCCTTCGTTTGCTTACTAGCTAGCTAGCGTGTCTAGTCCTCTCTATATGTATGTATAGTACGTAGCATCGACCAAGCACGGACATAAGAGAGGACACTTCTCTCTATTAATTAGCTAGCTAACACAATATACGAAACACCTAAATTAACCCCCCAAACCCCCCCTTTCAAAAAAAAAACAGAAACTCCAGCCACAGAAATGCTGATGCGTGGATGCCTATTGGTCCCGGTTGGTGCCACCAACCGGGACCAAAGGACCTCCTGCCTGGGCTTCGTGCACAGGCCATGTGGAGGCCCATCTGTCCCGGTTCAGGAACCGGGACAAAAGGCCCTTATGAACTGGGACAATAGGCCCGTTTTCTACTAGTGGGGGGGGGGGCGCTTGCCTGGTTGCTCTAGCAAGGAGGGGTCGTCAACACCGTAGTCGATCGGGGGTACCAGCAGCGGTCTTGGGGTCTACCAGAAAAAAGTAACAGAGAGGGAACATAATAAATAACAGAGCAAACAAAGCAATACAAAGCATAACATGGCAATGCGCTGTGCTAGGGGTGACCTAACGCAGTATGAGGTGATACCGGTGAATGGGCGAATCATCCGGGTAAATATCCCCGGTGTTTTGCATTTTCGGACAGATGAATCAGAGGGGGAAAGTTGCGTGTTTGCTATGTTAGGGATGCGTGGTGGACAAACGAGCTGCGTATCCGGATTCGTCTTGTCGTTCTGAGCAACTTTCATGTACAAAGTTTTTCCACCCGAGCTACAGTTTATTTTATATTGATTTTAAAAGTTTTAAATTAATTTTAGCATTTAATTAATTAATTTAATTTAACATTATCCAGAATAGTGCTTGCTGACGTCATCATGACGTCAGCAGTCAACAGGGTGTTGACCTGGGCAACCTAACAGGTGGGTCCTACCTGTCAGGGACTGTTTAGCTAATTAGGACTAGTTAATTAGGTTAATTAGTTATTAGGTTAATTAATCATAATTAGTTAATTTTAAACAAAATTAATTAAGTTAATTATTTAGTTAATTAATTAATATTTATTTATTTTAAGTTAATTAATTAATTATTTTTTAAACGTTCTAGGGTGTGGGGCCCAACTGTCATAAGCCATATGGGCCTTAACAGGCACGGGCACGCGGTTGCGGGCGTGGTGCCCATCGGGGCGGACCCGAGGCGACGGGGCGGGCGCGGGTGTGCGCCAGAGCGCCGGCGCCGGGCGTGTGGTCAGCGACGTGGCTCGCCGGCCGGCCACGGTAGGTGGAGGCGACGCAGGGGTGGCGGCGTGCGTGCGCTAGGGCGGCGATGGCGCGGCGAGGGGAAGGCAAGGCAGGTGCGGGGAGCGGGGGCGCGGCC
>NC_041384.1:679771024-679802194 GCF_002162155.2 Triticum dicoccoides | reverse complement strand
AGGAGGACGGCGGTGGGGCGGCGCCGGCGAAGGGGCACGAGGCGGCGCCCCTTGATCTGGATCGAGGGGGAGGGGGTGAGGAAGCGAGAGGTGGGAGGAGCGAGTGAGGGCTTCAGCTAGATATTTTGGCTGCGTGGGGGGGGGGATAAGGGAGGACGGAGTGGGCCGGCCTGATTGGTCCAGAGGCCAGCTGGGCCATTCGGCCCAATGGAGGGGCAGGCTTTTCATTTTTTTCTATTTTGCATTTTCTTTTCTTTTAATTAATTTTCTATTTTATTTTTAAGTTCCTTTTTATTTCAGATTTATAAAATAAACACTAGCACCTAAAATTGTATTTATAAATATACTACTGCCACCTTAATTCTCAACCTAAAATAAAATAGTTTAATATTTTATAAAATTCAATATGCATTTATTTAATTGTTTTAACTACTGTTTTAACTATCTTAGAGCCTTTAACATTTTATCAAAGTTTGGTTTCTCCACCACAATTACCTATGCATTATTTGGTTCACTTCGAACATTTTAGTTTTAATATTTGAAAAACTTTTATTGTTTGCTCTAAATTCAATTTTGAATTTGAATCGGTTTTTAACTAACACGAGATTAATAACAGTAACCATGGTGACGTGGCATCATTGACGTGGGATTACTGTAGCCTAATTATCTGGGCGTCACAGGAACATAATCCTTTGAGGGGCTTGTTCGGGGTATCTTCACCCCGACCAGTAGAGCAAAGAGTTGCTCCTCAACCTACTGAACCTATTGAAAATGTTTACTGTGAAATTCCTTCGGGTATGATAGAGAAACTGCTAGCTAATCCTTTTGCAGGAGATGGAATATTGCATCCCGATTTACACTTAATCTATGTGGATGAAGTTTGTGGATTATTTAATCTTGCAGGTATGCCCGATGATGTTATCAAGAAGAAGGTCTTCCCTTTATCTTTGAAGGGAGAGGGATTGACATGGTATAGGCTATGTGATTATATGGGATCATGGAACTACAAACGATTGAAATTGAAATTTCATCATAAGTTTTATCCTATGCATCTTGTTCATCGTGATCGTAATTATATATATAATTTTTGGCCTCACGAAGGAGAAAGCATCGCTCAAGCTTAGGGGAGGCTTAAGTCAATGTTATATTCATGCTCCAATCATGAGCTCTCAAGAGAAATGATTATTCAAAAAAATTATGCTCGGCTTTCTCTCAATAATCGCTCCATGCTCAATACTTCTTGTACTGGATCTTTTATGATGAAGACTATTGAATTCAAATGGGATTTATTGGAAAAAATTAAACGCAACTCTGAAGATTGGGACCTCGACGAAGGTAAGGAGTCAGGTATAACACATAAGTTTGATTGTGTTAAATCTTTTATGGATACCGATGTTTTCCGTGAATTTAGCACTAAATATGGACTTGACTCTCAGATAATAGCTTCTTTCTGTGAATCCTTTGCTACTCATGTTGATCTCCCAAGGAGAAGTGGTTTAAATATAATCCTCCAACTGAGGTAAAATTAGTTGCTCCTATTAAAGTTGAAGAAAAGACTATCACTTATGATGATCCTGTTGTTCCTACTGCTTATATTGAGAAACCACCTTTCCCTGTTAGAATAAAGGATCATGCTAAAGCTTCAACTGTGGTTAACAAAAGTAATATTAAGACACCTAAACTACTTGAGCAAATTAAAGTTGAACCTAGTGTTGCTATGGTTAAAGATCTCTTGGCCGATAATATTGATCCGCATGTTATTTACTTCTGCAATGAATCTGCTAGAATTGCTAGACCTGATACTAGAAATAAACATAGACCTGTTGTAGGCATGCCTGTTATTTTTGTTAAAATAGGAGATCATTGCTATCATGGCTTATGTGATATGGGTGCTAGTGCAAGTGCAATACCTCATTCCTTATACAAAGAAATTATGCATGATATTGCACCCGCTGAGATAGAAGAAATTGATGTTACAATTAAGCTTGCCAATAGAGATTGTCAGAGTAATGGGTCACGGGTAGGCTAACCCGAGGCCCATATCCTTTCAAGACTTCGGGGCTGACTGTGCCCCTCAAGACACGGACGGAGAGCCGGCTTCGGGAGGGCGGCTGAAGGAACGGCCGGCTGCCCATAAGCGTCCGAGTCCTGCGGATGAGAGCGAGACCGGCTGACTCTGACTGGTGGCTTCCGGAGTCACCGGCCGCGGGAAGTCGGCCCATGATGTCAACGAAGCCCATGCCCTCATCAGGGGGATGGGACAGGGAGTGGCGACAGTGAAGCCCACTCCCTCCCCTTTTTCCGGGGGATGGCCATAGCACAATACGCCGTACCAGTAGAGATCTCCGTCCGGCACAACACTATGCCATGCCATCCCTGACGCCAGCAACAGTGGACGGAGTCCTGTACCCACGACGTCTGACAGTACGATCCACGGAAGACGGGCCCCACCAGTCAGTGAGAGTCCAGAAGACGGCGAGAGCGCCCCAAGTCAGACCGGTAGGGAACTGGCCTCCAGGAGTTGGCCTGCCCCTCCTACTGGTTTCCCGCGCCATTAACCAAACGAGACGGGGAGTGGCTACAGTAATCATCTGCCAGGCGGCGGGACTGTAGCCACGACCCCATGACCAAGCCTGCGTCATTAGAGGTATGGCTACAATAATCAGCAGCCGACAGGACCCGCCAGCGGTGGGTGCGGCCTGTCGGCTCCGTACCCGGCCAGTCGGCTGGGCCCACCAATCGGCGGGCCCCAGCAGTCGGCAGGAGGGCCCGCATGCGAAGAGACTGACAATTGGGCCCTGCGTCCCTATAGTTTACCATTGTACCCCCGGGGGGTAGGCTTATATAAACCCCCCGGGGCACCCATGCAAAGGGTTCCGATTCATTAGAACTAGACCAGACCTTAGAGAAGAGGGAGAGCCAGCCTAGCCTCATCTTGTCCACGGATACAGCTCGAGGAGAACCTTTGTACTCACTTTGCCTTAGTGATCATGCGGAGACCCCGCAGAGCAGGACTAGGGGTGTTATCTCCTAGGAGAACCCCGAACCTGGGTAAAGTACGCCGGCATTCGTGTCTACGCCTCATCCCGTTTCCAGGCACCGGCGACGTTCTACTCGCCCCCACCATGATAAGCCATCCATTGGCATATGTCGCACCCAACCCCCGACATTTGGTGCCCACTGTGGGGCAAGGTGCACCGTCGTCCGGAGACCTGTTCTGGACGGGAACCCTTTTCCTCCCTGGTGAGCGCAGCCAGCCCGGCATGCCAGACGGAGTCTGCGCCGACGCGCTGCATGGCACTGAAATCGCCTACGCGGCCAGTTGCCTCGCCAATCTTGTAGGCGAGGTCCGCCTCTCTGACGAGCCCGCATCCGACGCGGGCACAGGCAGCCCCGAGAGCCTCCTCGCAGGCCTCCTCGATCAACTCCACGTCGCCAGCGAGCCAGCTGGGGACTTGGAGTCCGTAGGCTCCACTGATTCAATGTTGGTCGAATCCGACACCGTGTCGCTTGACACGTTCCCCACCAACGTGGTGGTCTACGGCGAGCCGCTTCCTCGCGCGAAGAGCGGCGGAAGCACCGTCATGGAAGTGCTTGTCATCGATCATGGTGAGCACTCCGGCGGGGGTGATTATGACCCGCTCCACGCGGCGCTGCAAGACCTGGCAGCGCCCATCCCTGAAGACGCCGACGCCGAGACACTGGAGGCACGCCGCCTTCAGCTAGTCGAAGGCGCCAAAAAGCTGGCCAGCATGAGACGCCTGTTAGAAGCCTACCAGCGCGAGATGGACCGCGCTGTGGGCGGCACGCCGGCTGCGGCTGGGCCTAGCCGCCTTGGCACGGTCCAGCAGCGCGGCACGGCTATCGCCGATCTGTTCGGGGCGAATCGCCCCATTTACGCCACGCCTGCAGAGAACATTCGAGCCGCCCAGGCAGCGGCAGACGAGCTAGACAAGTTTGAGGGCGAAGAACGTCACTTGATGACGGAGTGCGTCCAGCGACTCCTTGACGCGGCCGCTGAGCAGAACGAGGCCGGCGGCCACACTAATGCGCCGCGCCGACAGAATGACAACCTGCTTCCGCACCGAGACCAAGGCGCGGAGTCTCGGACGCCAACTAGCGGCTTTGGCGGAAGAAAAAACAAGGAGCCGGCTGCCAGCCGCAGTCGGACTCGCATCACCATAGAGCGCGACCGAGACGGTCGCCCAAGAACAGTGGGACGACGGGATTACTATCCGCCTCCTCCCCCTCGGAGGGAAAGGAGAGTTTCCCCGCCGCCTGTTGATCACCCGACGCTCGACGACCGCCTTGGCCGCCGAGAGGGAGTCGGAGAGAACGACGCCTGCCACCGGATCGACTGTCTCCATCGATCCTTGGCGCTTGAAGAAGAAGATGAGTTGGGTCCACCGTGCTTCTGCCCCCACATCCGAGACGAGCCCTTTCCCAAAGGGTTCACGCTCCCCAGAGACACACCCAAATACACCGGCTCCATGAAGCCGGAAGACTGGCTGGTCGACTACTCCACGGCCGTCAGCATAGCAAATGGCAACAAGCGTGTTGCAGTGAAGTACGTTCCGCTCATGCTCCAAGGCACGGCCCGGACTTGGCTAAATAGCTTGAGGCCCCGCAGCATCAACAGTTGGGTCGACTTCACCGAAGCCTTTGTCCGCAAATTCACCAGCACGTACAAGCGGCCTCCCAAGCCTCGCCAGCTCTCCTTATGTGTGCAGGGCCCCAGCGAGTCAACCCGCGACTACCTCACACGCTGGGCCGAGCTTCGCAACTCCTGCGAAGGCATGCACGAGGTGCAGGACATTGAGTACTTCACCATGGGATGCCGAGAGGGCACCCTCCTCAAGCACAAGCTTCTCTGTGACGAGCCGGAAACCCTTGATGAGCTGCTGATCATAGTAGACAAGTACGCCACGGCCGACTCCTCCATGAAGACGGAAATTCAAGTCAGCACAACCGGCAAAGTGGCTCCTCAGGCTCCCCGAACCCCGGCCGGAGACACTAGTCGAGTCAACCATAGAACGACCATAAGCGCAAATCCCCACCACCGACTTCCACCAGCCGGCAGGTGGCGACAATCAAAAATCAGCAGCCAGAAGGGCAGTCCCTGCCCAAGCGCCAGAAGGGCGGCAAGTCCAACTGGCAGCCGGCTTTCTCATATGAGCAGACTCTGGATGGAGCTTGCAAGTTCCACAGTGGTGCTAAGCCGTCCAACCACACCACTCGGAAATGCCACTGGCTCACTAGGATAGCCAAGGGAGACGGGCTTTTGCCTCCTCCACCTGCGGTGCAGCCACCTCCTCCGCCCCAGCAGCCGGCGGTCAGACCAGTCGGCGCAGTACAAGACGAGTACCTAGAAGAGTAGGGAGCATACGTCGTGTTCACCAGTGTGGCCGACGATCGACGCAGCAGGCGACTACAACAACAGGAGGTGAATGCAGTAGCAACTGACGCCCCAGAGTTCATGCACTGGCCTGAGAAGCCCATCAGCTGGAGCCGAGCTGACCACCCAGAAGTGATGCCCAAACCCGGCTCCTATGCTTTGGTTTTGGACGCCACCTTTGCCACGGATAAGCGAGCTGCTCGCTTTTCCAGAGTCCTGATAGACGGTGGCAGCAACATCAACATCCTGTACAGAGACACCATGGAGAAGTTAGGAATCAGGCAGAGGCAACTACAATCCAGCCGGACGGTGTTCCACGGCATAGTTCCTGGCCTTTCCTGCTCGCCAATCGGCAAGATCTTGATC
Source organism: Triticum dicoccoides (assembly GCF_002162155.2). Classification (NCBI taxonomy): domain Eukaryota; kingdom Viridiplantae; phylum Streptophyta; class Magnoliopsida; order Poales; family Poaceae; genus Triticum; species Triticum dicoccoides. Next base: position 679,796,433 of record NC_041384.1, on the reverse strand, counting down.
GATGTCCTCTTCAGAGACAAAGATCATTTCCGCTGAGAGTCGATATGGTTCGAGGTGGTGGATCTAGAGAGCCCATACCATGCGCTGCTTGGCCGGCCAGCCCTGGCCAGGTTCATGGCCGTCCCCCACTACGCCTACCTCAAGAAGAAGATGCCGAGTTCCAAGGGGATCCTGACCATAAGTGGCGACTACAAGAAGTCGTCCGCCTGTGCGTGAGAGAGCAGTCGGCTGGCCGAGTCCCTCGTGATCGCAGCTGAGAAGCGGCTGCTAGATCGAGTTGTGGCAATGGCAAGCAAGCAGCCAGAGATGCCGCCTGACCCCAGAGAGTCGGAAGCTGAGGGCTCGTTCAAGCCGGCCAAGGAAAAAAAGAAGATACCTTTGGACCCAGAGCACCCAGAGAGGTACGCTGTCGTAGGCGCCCACCTCGACAGCAAATAGGAAGGCGAGCTTGTCGATTTCCTCTGTGAGAATTGAGACATCTTCACATGGTCCCCCAAGGACATGCCAGGTGTCCCGACGGAATTCGCCGAGCACAAATTACACGTCCTGTCTGATGCCAAACCAGTCAGACAGCCTTTGCGCCGCTTGTCAGAGGAGAAGAGGAGAGTTGTTGGAGAAGAGATATCCTAGCTGCTTGCAGCCGGCTTCATCATGGAAGTATTCTTCCTAGAATGGCTGGCCAACCCGGTCTTGGTACTGAAGAAGAACAAGCAATGGCGAATGTGTATTGATTACACTAGCCTCAACAAAGCATGCCCCAAGGACCCGTTCGCTTTGCCAAGGATTGACCAAGTGATAGACTCCACAGCCGGATGCGAGCTGTTGAGTTTCCTGGATGCGTATTCAGGGTATCACCAGGTCAATTTGAACCCGGCCGACAGGCTGAAGACTGCCTTCATCACGCTGTTTGGAGCTTTCTGCTACCTAACCATGACGTTCGGCTTAAGGAACGCCGGTGCCACCTTCCAACCCATGCATGCAGAAGTGCCTCCTCAAGCAGCTCGGCAGAAATGCTCATGTTTACATGGACGACGTGGTGGTAAAAACAGAGAAGCGTGGAACACTGCTGGAGGACCTCAAAGAGACCTTCGAGAACTTGCGCCGATTTCAGATCAAGCTCAACCCGGAGAAGTGCGTCTTCGGAGTACCAGCCGGCCAGCTCCTTGGCTTCCTGGTCTCCGAACGTGGCATAGAATGCAATCCTGTGAAGATCAAGGCAATTGAAAGGATGGAGGTACCCAGCCGACTGCTGGGCGTACAAAAATTCACCGGCTGTTTGGCGTCCATCAGCCGATTCATCAGTCGGCTGGGCGAGAAGGCTCTTCCCCCGTACCAACTCATGAAGAAGACCGCTTTTTTCGAGTGGAACCACAAGGCGGAGGAAGCATTTTTTCAACTAAAAAAGATGCTGACTACTCCACCTGTCCCGGTGGCTCCGACTCCTAAGGAGCCCATGCTCCTCTACATCGCCGCCACCAGCTGAGTGGTCAGCACAGTCATTGTAGTAGAACGCAAGGAGGAAGGCAAAGCACTACCAGTTCAGAGACCAGTATATTATTTGAGTGAAGTACTGTCGACCTCCAAGCAAAACTACCCTCACTACCAGAAGATGTGCTATGGTGTGCGTTTTGCCGCCAAGAAATTGAAGCCTTACTTCCAAGAACATCCAATCACTGTGGTCTGCACGGCTCCTCTAGCTGAGATCATCGGCAGCCGAGACGCTTTGGGACGAGTGGCCAAGTGGGCCATAGATTTGGCCCCCTACACCATCTACTACCAACCTCGCACTGCCATCAAGTCACAAGCGTTGGCCGACTTCCTCGTCAACTGGGCCGAAACCCAGTATCTACCGCCAGCGCCCGACTCCACCCATTGGCGAATGCATTTTGACGGCTCCAAGATGCGCACCGGCTTGGGAGCCGGCATCGTCCTCACCTCTCCCAAGGGCGACAAGCTCAAGTATGTGCTGCAAATCCATTTTGCCGCCTCCAACAATGTCGCCGAGTACGAGGCACTCATTCACGGGCTCCAGCTAGCCAAAGAGCTCGGCATTCGCCGGATCCTATGCTATGGTGACTCCGACTTGGTGGTCCAGCAGTCCTCATGCGATTGGGACGCCAAGGACGCAAACATGGCAAGCTACTGCTTCCTCGTACAACAACTCAACAGATATTTTGAGGGGTACGAGTTTCTCCATGTACCAAGAAACGACAACGACCAAGCAGACGCCCTGGCGCGAATCGGTTCCACCCGTCAGGCGATACCGTCCGGCGTCGCCCTCCAGCACCTCCTCAAGCCGTTCGTCAAGCCTTCACCAGAGTCAGACTCCATCTTCATGCCGGCTCCTCCAGAAGTAGCCGGATCCGACTCAAGAGCCCCCGCGGACGGCACGAGCATTCCGACGGATGGCACGTGAATCGTGGTAGTCGCAACCGGCTCGGGGACTGCAGCAAGCGGTGGGGAGACTTCAGAGCTCGGCCCGAAGACTTCAGAGCTTGGCCCGGAGACTTCAGAGCCCGGCCTGGGGACTGTGCCAATCCGCCCGGGGACTTCGTCAACACAACAAGCGGCTGCCAACTCCAGCCCGCCACCCCTCGGCCCAGCCGCCCTCGTCCAAGTCGCAGTCTTGGCGGTTGCAGAAATTGCAGCACCTTCATGGGCCCAGCCCATCCTCAATTTCATGGTAAACAAAGAGATGCCAACCGACGAGATCTCGGCTCGGCAAGTACAACGCGGGGCGGCAGCATACGCCATCATCAATAGAGAGCTCGTAAGGCGCAGCATCACTGGTATTCACCAGCGATGTGTGGAGCCAGAGCAAGGCCAAGCAATCCTCAAAGACATCCATCAAGGTGAATGTGGCCACCATGCGGCTTCGAGAGTGCTCGTCGCCAAAGCTTTCCGCCATGGCTTCTTCTGGCCGATTGCTCTTGAAGACGCCAAGTCTTTGGTCAAAAAATGCAAGGGGTGCCAGAAGTTCCGCTCTAAGTCTCATCAGCCGGCTTCAGCACTCAAAACTATTCCTATTGCCTGACCCTTTGCTGTTTGGGGCCTGGACATGGTCAGACCATTCAAGACGACACGAGGTGGATTGACTCATTTATTTGTCGCAGTAGACAAGTTCACCAAGTGGATAGAAGCAAAACCAATCAAGAGTTTAAATGGTCCGACTGCTGTGACCTTCATCTCCGACATCACAATTCGGTACGGCATACCGCACAACATCATCACCGATAACGGCACAAACTTTGCCAAAGGTGCCTTGGCCCATTTCTGCGCGACGCAGGGCATCCGATTGGACCTAGCGTCCATTGCCCATCCGTAGTCCAATGGCCAGGTAGAGAGAGCAAATGGCCTAATCCTATTCGGCATCAAGCCTCGGCTGATCGAGCCTCTGGAGCGCTCGGCAGGCTGCTGGCTTGATGAGTTGCTAGCCGTCCTCTGGAGCCCGCGCACGACTCCAAACAAGTCAACCGGCTTCACGCCCCCGTCTACGGTGCCGAAGCCGTCATCCCAACAGACATAGAGTTTGACTCCCCTCGAGTCACCATGTACACCAAGGAGGAAGTAGAGGAAGCACGTCAAGATGGCGTCGATCTGCTGGAAGAGGGCTGGCTGTTGGCACTCAGCCGGTGCAGCGTCTACCAGCAGATCTTACGCCGATACTAAATCGGAAGGTCAAGCCGCGATCTTTCCAAGAAGGAGACCTTGTGCTTCGGCTGATTCAGCGAACAACTGGCCAGCACAAGCTCTCAGCACCTTGGGAAGGCCCCTTCATCATCAGCAAGGTGTTGGGAAACGACTCCTACTACCTGATCGACACTCAGAAGCCCCGAGCACGCAAAAGAGAAGACTCCGGCAAAGAGACGGAGCGGCCATGGAATGCTAATCTCCTTCGAAGATTTTACAGTTAATGCAGCATGTATCACGCTACCTTTTGTATTAAAATACGAAGACTTCGGGCCCCTCGAGAAGATCTCGGGGGCTACCTTCTTTTATCTATATGATAAAGAGTTATGCCTACGAATATGTTATTCTTTGTTATGCCACTTGGCACCGGGTTTGACTAGTCGGCCCGGGGACTCGCCGACTTGAGCTATGAAACGACTTCCTGCAGCCGGACAAGTAATGTGTGGCACTTAAGCCGTCTCCTATTAGAAGCCGCAGATCGCAGAGCGGCTGTCCAGCGAACAGGAGTAAGGTAGAATGGGTGCCCATACAAAAAATGGCTAGGGTCTCAAAGCTCGCTCATAGCTCAGGGACGATTTTCAAACCTTTACAACCGACTCTTTAGCAGCCGGCTTGCCATTTCCTAAATTAACTTGCTAAAAACTCTAAAAGGCTAAGTACTTGCCTTCCAAAGGAAGCCAAGTATTTGATCTAGCGACAGTCCGTAGAGTGGCTGTCCGACTAGCAAAACGGCAACTAAGGGAAGGCGGCAAAGGAAAAAGTCAAAGAGCAAATAGCAAGAAAAGATAGAATACGGATAAATATTTACATAGAAAGGCCCTTGGCCGAATCATCAAGCAGAAGTTCAAGATACACCCAGTGGGTGGAATTGTGCAAAATAACAAGTTCATCGAGACTACTAAGCAGGTAAAACAAGGATAAAGTGGCAGCCTAGGAAGCCGTGGACGGACTCGGAGGACCGGAGGGGTCGGCGGTGCCAGTTGCCAGGGCAGTCGGCTGGTTGGTCACCACCTGATCACCTCTGGCGACAGCTAGATCAGTTGGGCACGACTTGTTGCTAGAGGCGCGGTCGGGCTGGGGCTGGTCGTCTGCCTCGACCTCTAGCGCCTCCTCCTCTTCTCCCTCCTCCTCCTCACCTTCCTCTTTGCCACTGGAGTCGATCACCTCCGCTGAGTCCTCGCCGTCGTCCGGGTTCAGCCCGAACCACTCCGGCGGCGCCTCCTCGCCGTTCTCAGCCCGCTCTGGGACGAAGACGCTGGTATCAGTGTACTCAACGATCGATGCGGCACGCTTGACAAGGTTGTCCTCCACCGTTGCCAGCTCCGCATGAACTTCCAGCCGGAACGTGGCTAACTAGGCTAAACTCAGCCTAGGGTACTATGCCTTGGCGAATTCTAAAGCCCGGCAGGCTCCAGCCCGGGCTGAAGAGCCCTTCCAGGCCTCAAGACGGCCGTCTGCCACCTCCAACCAGTCGGCAGTCCGACTGGGGGTGCGTGGCGCCTGCATGTCCGGCCACAGGGCGGCAATCGCCTGGGTGCCGACACGCTGAAGCCGGCGCAGCATCCGGTGGGCTGGCCGAAGACGGGCCTCGATGCTTAGAATCTGCTCGTTAAGAGTTCGGGGGGCGTCGGTGGTGACCTGTGCGCCGTACGCCCTCCGTGCTTCTCGGTCAGCCTCGATGGCTTGATTGGCGACATCAGAATGGCCGGGTAAGAAGTCTGCTAAGGAAGAAGAGCAAAGAAACAAAGTTAAAAATTTAAGGCCGACTCGACCAGCAGTCGGCAGCCCAGAAAAGGAAACAAGTGGAAGCTCACCATCGACAAGATCTTCGATTGCTTGGAAGCCGGAGACCAGCGTCGCCTCCTTGTCGGTCCAGGAGGAGCGCTCGGACGCAAATTCAGCGAGAAGGGCGGTCTCCTTGTCCTCCGCCTCCTTCTGGGTCCTCTGGAGCAGCTCCTTCTGCTCCTCCAGCTGCGTAGCCAGCCGGTCGCGCTCCTCCGTCAGCCGGCCGAACTCCTCCTCCCTGACGCGCAACGCGGTTTTGACTTCACCCAACTGCTGCTGAAGGGCAGCGTTGGCTTTGAAAAAGGAGGGGGAGGGATGTCAGTCGTCAGCAAAGAAGAAGGTCGCCGGGGAGATCCGGCCCGACTGCTCATCAGTCGGCCCGAATCTCGGGGACTACAACCCGCGGGTGCGCTAGCGCGCCCCCGCAGAGAAAGAAGAAAGCTCACCCCGGCTGTTCGACAAGTCGGCGGTCCGCTTGGCCAGCTCCTCAACATTGGCGTTGAAGGAGGTCATGTGAAGATTGTGGTAATCCTGCATCAAAATTTCAGAAAAAAGCGTTGGTACTCGGAACTCGCCGATTAGAGTTCCGAGCCGCCTGCTCAGCAGCTGGCCCGAAACTCGGGGATTACACCCAGTGGGTGCGCTGGCGCGCCTCCACAAAGAAAAAAGAAGGAAGCAAAGCAAAGAAAGGATGCGTACCCGGATGGCCGTTCGTGACGCCAGGTATGCCTTGGTGCACTCCTTGATGGCGTCGCCCTCGGCCCGGAGCTTCGCTTGGATGTCCAAGAGCGTCCGGTTCAACGGTCCCGTCCCGCCTCCCCGCACCCACCCAGTGGGCGCGGCGCTCGACACCTCGGTGTCCGGGATCGAGGAGCTCGCAGCACCGGTCTCCAGAGGACGCGGCGCTTAGGCCGCCTTCGCAAGACGACGGCGCGTCGGCGTACTGACCTCGAGGGTTAGGCCCGTCGCCGCCGTGCCTCCTGTTGGCGGCACTGGCGGGTCCGCCGGTTGTCCGCCTGGTGCACCTCCGGAGGGTGGCGGTGGCGGTACAATGACCTCCGGCGTGGTGGTGACGTCGGCGTCCCTCTCCATGACCGGGTTCTTGTCACCGGCTTCCCCAGTCTACGCCGAGAACTCCGGTGGCGGCGGTGCGGAGTTCAAGGGGACGACAAACACTGCCGACTGGTGGCGTGCGGCTTCCTCCGCGCGCTTCTTCTCCGCATCGGCGGCCTCGGCTTCCGCCAGCTTCTTCAGAGCAGCGGCCTCCGCCTTGTCGGTTTCCGCCTTCTTCAGGCGGGCGGCTTCCCGCTCCTCACGCGCCTCCTGCGCGTTCCGCTCCGTCGCCTCCCGGAGGTCGGCGGCGGGATCAATCCGCTGGGTGGTGGAGGAGGTCTCCGCCGACTTCACGACAGAGCCGGCGGCCGACTTCTCAAGAGAGAGAGAGAGAGAGAGAGAGAGAGGGGCCCTAAAGCCGGGAAACAAAGTAAAGAAATTTCAGAGAGACTCTATAAAGAAATATGAAGGTACGAAGGGAGGTGGTACTTACGCTGAAATAAGCTGCGGCGTCTTCACCACCTTGCGGAAGCGGTTGGCCTTTGCGGCCGCCTCGTCCCGCTTGGTCGCTGCGGCTGATCCCTTGGGCTTCTTCGGCCGACTACCAAACAGGCTCGTCCCGGCCCTGCGCTTCTTGCCGCCGCGTTGAGCGTCTGGCGGGGCTGACGAGCCCGCGCCCGGCTAGCCGGCTCCTGGCTGGTGGCGTGGGACAACCTCCTCGTCATCGTCAGGCAAGTCCTCAAGACTGGCCCCAAGTCTCGGGCCGCCTGACACACCGCCTCCTCCCGGCGTCATCCTCCAGGGCCGCCGCCCCCAAGTCTGGGTCGTCCACATCGCTCTCCACTCGGTCGGGGAGGAGCTCGCGGTCCGGCCCCATGGTGCCGGCTGCTGGCTGGAGGAGGGGATTCTGACCAAAGCCGACTGGTCAGAACAAGCAAGACGGACTCGATAGCAAAGAAGTCAGGAAAATTGAAGAAAAAGAGAGAAGGGAAACGACTCACCAGAGGTGGAGGGGAGGCACGCGAATACGGCTCCTTGCCGAACTGCCACTCTTCGTTGAGGTCGCAGCTCGCAAGGTAGTTCACCATGTAGGCTACCTCCTCGTGAGGCATCTCCTTGGTGCACATTCGGCTCGGGTCTCGGTGCCCGCTCATCTGGCAGATCATGTGGGGGTGACTTTGGAGGGGCAGCACTCGGCGCGCCATGAAGGTGGCCCGGAAGTCCGGCCCGGTCAGGCCCTCCGACTGCGCCAGTACTCGAAGCGGCGCAACGGCGCCGGCTCCCGCAGGCGTCAACGTCCGGGACCGGTGTGACCAGTTGGGCTGCCTCCCAGCTGGCGGGCCGGCTACGTAGGCCGGCAGGTTGATCCAGTTGTCCTCTGCAGAGACGTTCTTCACGTAGAAGTACGACCACTGCCACATCTTCACCGATTTGATCAGCCTGATGGAGGGAAACGGGTTGTCGGCCCCCGACTTCCGCACGAAGATGAATGCGCCGCACTGAGCCGGCACGCCCGCGGCCTGGGTGCCGAGCTTGGAGAAGAAGAACTCCCCCCAGAGCTCCATGGTGGGGAGAACGCTGATGAAGCCCTCGCACAGGGTGACGAAGGCGGACAACAACACCACCGTGTTGGGGTGAGGTGGTGCGGCTGGAGTCCGTAGAACTCAAGGAAGGAGCGGAAGAAGTTGCTCGCCGGCAGGCCCAGGCCACGCAGGCAGTGCGAGCGGAAGACGACCCGCTCGCCCTCCTGCGGGGCCGGCGAGATCTCTCCCCTCCACGTGAGGCGGACCCTCACGAGGTCCTCGCCAGGCAGTCGACGCGTCTTGCGGAGGAAGTCGATGTGATCCTCGTGGACCTCCGAACCATTCCAGGTGCCGGAGTGCGCCGTCGGGGGCGTAACGGCGGAGGAAGAGCTCATCATGAGCGGACGCCGCGATGTTCGACAAGGCTCGAGGAGCGGAGAGGGAGAAGAAGGAGAAGAAGCAGTGGGGAGGTGGGACGCGCGTGCTCCGCCGCTTCCCCTCCTCCCCCTACTTATAGCCTAGTGGGCCGCGAAGCCGAGGGGGCGGTTGTGGGATTTACTGCGCCCACTACCCCACGCCCCCACGTTTATCGTGCAAAGTTACTGCACGCGGTAACTCCGTCGGGACCTCAACCGCCCCCCCACGGCCGCAGCGGATCCGCTCGCGTGCCAAGGCGTGGTACTGGCGAGCCCCGCCTGCAGACATGTCCCATCTCACGGATGGGTAGGCGGGCTCGCCCGGCCATTGGTTACCACGTGGTGGGCACGGAGTGGGTGGCGGTCAAGGAGCTTAGCTCATACGCTACTGAGTTCCCGCCAGGGGATTCGAAGGCATTTTCGGACAAGTCAAAGTTAGGCGACTCCGACTCCTACCAGCCGGCCCGGCGGAGTCACCACGAATACTCGAAGAATGAAGCTACGGAGGCTCCTCGGCTGATTAATCGCGCGCCTCATCAGCTTCGGGGACTACTGTCAGAGTAATGGGTCACGGGTAGGCTAACCCGAGGCCCATAGCCTTTCAAGACTTCAGGGCTGACTGCGCCCCTCAAGACATGGACGGAGAGCCGGTTCAGGAGGGCGGCTGAAGGAACGACCGACTGCCCATAAGAGTCCGAGTCCTGCAGATGAGATCGAGAACGGCTGACTCCGACTGGCAGCTTCCGGAGTCGCCAGCCGTGGGAAGTCGGCCCACGACATCAGTGAAGCCCATGCCCTCATCAGGGGGGATGGGACAGGGAGTGGCGACAGTGAAGCCCACTCCCTCCCCTTTTTCCGGGGGATGGCCAGAGCACAGTATGCCGTACCAGTAGAGATCTCCGTCTGACACAGCACTGTGCCATGCCATCCCTGACGCCAGCAACAGTGGGCGGAGTCATGTACCCACGACGTCTGATAGTACAATCCACGGAAGACGGGCCCCACCAGTCAGTGAGAGTCCAGAAGACGGAGAGAGTGCCCCAAGTCAGACCGGTAGGGAACCGGCCTCCAGGAGTCGGCCTGCCCCTGCTACTGGTTTCCCGCGCCATTAACCAGACGAGACGGGGAGTGGCTACAGTAATCATCTGCCAGGCGGCGGGACTGTAGCCACGACCCCATGACCAAGCCTGCGTCATTAGAGGTACCGCTACAGTAATCAGCAGCCAGCAGGACCCGCCAGCGGTGGGTGCGGCCTGTCGGCTCCGTACCCGGCCAGTCGGCTGGGCCCACCAATCGGCGGGCCCCAGCAGTCGGCAGGAGGGCCCGCAGGCGAAGAGACTGACAATTGGGCCCTGCGTCCCTACAGTTTACCATTGTACCCCCCGGGGGTAGGCTTATATAAACCCCCCGGGGCACCCATGCAACGGGTTCCGATTCATTAGAACTAGACCAGACCTTAGAGAAGAGGGAGAGCCAGCCTAGCCTCATCCTGTCCATAGATACAACTCGAGGAGCACCTTTGTACTCACTTTGCCTTAGTGATCATGCGGAGACCTCGCAGAGCAAGACTAGGGGTGTTATCTCCTAGGAGAGCCCCGAACCTGGGTAAAGTATGTCGGCGTTCGTGTCTACGCCTCATCCCGTTTCCAGGCACCGGCGACGTTCTACATTCTACTCGCCCCCACCATGATAAGCCATCCATTGGCATATGTCACACCCAACCCCCGACAGAGATACTATTTCACCAGTTGGGATTGTTAGAGATGTTGAAGTCTTCTGTGGGAAATTTAAATATCCTGCTAATTTTCTTGTTCTTGGTTCCCCACAAGATGACTTTTGTCCCATTATATTTGGTAGACCATTCTTGAATACTGTTAATGCTAAGATAGACTGCAATAAGGATATTGTTTCTGTTGGTTTAGGGGATATGTCTCATGAGTTTAATTTTGCTAAATTTCATAGACAACCCCATGATAAAGAATTGCCTAGTAAAGATGAAATTATTGGTCTTGCTTCTATTGCCGTGCCTCCTAGTGATCCTTTAGAACAATATTTGCTAGACCATGAAAATGATATGTTTATGAATGAAAGAAGGGAAATAGATGAAGTATTCTTGAAACAGGGACCTATTTTGAAACACAACTTGCCTGTTGAAATTTTAGTGGATCCTCCTCCACCCAAGGGTGATCCCGTGTTTGAGCTTAAACCATTGTCTGATACTCTTAAATATGCTTATCTTGATGAAAAGAAGATATATCCTATTATTATTAGCACTTACCTTTTAGAGCATGAAGAATAGAAATTATTGAAAACTCTGAAGAAGCACCATGCTGCTATTGGATATACTCTTGATGATCTTAAGGGCATTAGTTCCACTCTATGTCAACATAAAATAAATTTGGAAAAAGACGCCAAACCAGTTATTAATCACCAACGACGGCTAAATCCTAAGATGAAAGAAGTGGTAAGAAAAGAAATATTAAAGCTCCTTGAAGCAGGTATAATTTATCCCATTGCTGATAGTCAGTGGGTAAGCCCTGTCCATTGTGTCCCTAAGAAGGGAGGTATTACTGTCGTTCCTAATGATAAATATGAATTGATTCCGCAAAGAATTATTACAGGTTATAGGATGGTGATTGATTTCCGCAAATTAAATAAAGCTACTAAAAAGATCATTCCCATTTGCCTTTCATTGATCAAATGCTAGAAAGATTATCCAAACATACACATTTTTGCTTTCTAGATGGTTACTCTGGTTTCTCTCAAATACCCGTGTCAGCTGATGATCAAGAAAAGACTACTTTTACTTGCCCTTTTGGTACCTTTGCTTATAGACGTATGCCTTTTGGTTTATGTAATGCACCTGCTACCTTTCAAAGATGCATGATGGCTATATTCTCTGACTTTTGTGAAAAGATTTGTGAAGTTTTCATGGATGATTTCTCTGTTTATGGATCCTCTTTTGATGATTGCTTGAGCAACCTTGATCGAGTTTTGCAGAGATGTGAAGAAACTAACCTTGTCTTGAATTGGGAGAAGTGCCACTTTATGGTTAATGAAGGTATTGTCTTGGGGCATAAAATTTCTGAAAGAGGTATTGAAATTGACAAAGCTAAAGTTGATGCTATTGAAAAGATGTCGTGTCCCAAGGACATCAAATGTATAAGAATTTTCCTTGGTCATGTCGGTTTTTATAGGAGGTTAGGACTTCTCAAAAATTTCCCATCCTCTGACTAACCTATTACAAAAAGATATTCCTTTTGTCTTTGATGATGATTGTGTAGAAGCATTTGAAATACTTAAGAAAGCCTTGATTTCTGCACCTATTGTTCAGCCACCTGATTGGAATTGACCCTTTGAAATCATGTGTGATGCTAGTGACTATGCTGTAGGTGCTGTTCTAAGATAAAGAGTTGATAGAAAATTAAATGTTATTCAATATGCTAGTAAAACTCTAGACAATGCCCAGAGAAATTATGCTACTTCTGAAAAGGAATTCTTAGCAGTTGTATTTGCTTGTGATAAGTTCAGACCTTATATTGTTGATTCTAAAGTAACTATTCACACTGATTATGATGCTATTAAATATCTTATGGAAAATAAAGATGCTAAACCTAGACTTATTAGATGGATTTTCCTGCTACAAGAATTTGATTTGCATATTATTGCTAGAAAGGGAGCTGAGAATCCCGTTGCAGACAACTTGTCTAGGTTAGAGAATGTTCTTGATGACCCACTACCTATTGATGATAGCTTTCCTGATGAACAATTAGCTACCATAAATGCTTCTCGCACTTCTCCATGGTATGCTGATTATGCTAATTACATTGTTGCTAAATTTATACCACCTAGTTTCACATACCAGCAAAAGAAAAAGTTTTTCTATGATTTAAGACATTACTTCTGGGATGACCCACACCTTTATAAAGAAGGAGTAGATGGTGTTATTAGACGTTGTATACCTGAGCATGAACAGGAACAGATCCTACGCAAGTGTCACTCTGAAGCTTATGGAGGACACCATGCTGGAGATAGAACTGCACATAAGGTATTCCAATCCGGTTTTTATTGGCCTACTCTCTTCAAGGATGCCCGTAAGTTTGTCTTATCTTGTGATGAATGTCAAAGAATTGGTAATGTTAGTAGACGTCAAGAAATGCCTATGAATTATTCACTTGTTATTGAACCATTTGATTTTTGGGGCTTCGATTATATGGGACCGTTTCCTTCCTCTAATGGGTATACACATATTTTAGTTGCTGTCGATTACGTTACTAAGTGGGTAGAAGCTATTCCAACTAGTAGTGCTGATCATAACACCTCTATTAAGATGCTTAATTAAAGAAGTTATTGTTTCGAGGTTTTGAGTCCCTAGATATTTAATGATTGATGGTGGTTCACATTTTATTCATGGTGCCTTTCGTAAAATGCTTGGTAAGTATGATAATCATAAAATTGCATCTCCATATCACCCGGAGTCTAGTGGTCAAGTAGAATTGAGTAACAGAGAGCTCAAATCAATTTTGCAAAAGACTGTTAATAGATCTAGAAAGAGTTGGTCCAAGAAACTTGATGATGCATTATGGGCTTACAGAATTGCATATAAAAATCCTATGGGTATGTCTCCGTATAAAATGGTTTAGGGAAAATCATGTCACTTACCTCTCAAATTAGAACATAAGGCATATTGGGCCATCAAAGAGCTCAATTATGATTTCAAACTTGCTGGTGAGAAGAGGTTATTTGACATTAGCTCACTTGATGAATGGAGAACCCAGGCCTATGAGAATGCCAAACTGTTTAAAGAAAAATTTAAAAGATGGCATGACAAAAGGATACAAAAGCGTGAGTTTAATGTAGGTGATTATGTGTTGCTATTCAACTCTCGTTTAAGATTTTTTGCAGGCAAACTTCTCTCTAAATGGGAAGGTCCTTACGTTATCGATGATGTCTATCATTCCGGTGCCATAAAAATCAACAACTTCAAAGGCACAAATTCGAAGGTGGTGAACGGCAAAGAATCAAACATTATATCTCAGGTAATCCTATAAATGTTGAAACCAATGTTATTGAAACCATAACCCCGGAGGAATACATAAGAGACACTTTCCAGAATGTTTCAGACTCTGAAAAGGAATACGTATGTGGTACGGTAAGTAAATTGACTCCAAAAAAGTTCTAATGGCAATTTTTCTCCGTTTTGGAATATTTAAGAAAATAGGAAAATAATTAGTCCAGGAAGGGCACGATGCTGTCACGAAGGTGGAGGGAGCACCCTACCCCCCTGGGCGCGCCCCTGCCTCGTGGGCACCTCGTGCGCTCTCCGGACTCCGTTTTCTTGCACGATACTTCTTTTAGTCGGTAAAAATTCATTATATAATGTCCCGAAGGTTTTGACGTTCGTATCACGCAAAAATCTCCTGTTCTTGTTTCGAGCTGTTTCCTGCCAGGGTTGTCAAGGCCAAGCATCATGTCGTCTCCCTCCTCCTCCAACAATGAGGGCAACGATGCTTGGCTAATGAAGATAGAGCTGAAGAGAGAAGAACCCGGAGAGATCAAAAAGGATGATGGGATCAAGAAGGCCATGGGGGATCAAGTTCCGGCAGTAGATGAAGAAGACATCCTTTAACCTCACCACAAACTCTTTACCCCAACGGAGATTGAAGCTTTCAAGATGATTGAGTTAGCTCGCATTCAAAACAAGTGTCTCACAAGTGAAAATATTTTGTTGAAGGAGCATATCATCACACTCAAGGGCATTATCCGCAAATTGGAGAATCTCTTACGCTCGATGTGCGACTACCCATCATCACCAACACCTTCTTCACCAACAAAGAAGAACTGAGCCTCGGGTATGGGCACTCCCCTTGGCAACTGCCAAGCTTGGGGGAGTGCCCCGGTATCGTATCACCATCACTTTTATCTTTACTGCTTTTCTTAGTTCGATCCTTTTGGTAATATCTTGATCTAGTAGGATAAAGTTTTAGCATGATCTAGTTGTGAGTTTTGCTTTATGTTCCATCTATGTAATCGAGTCCGTGAGCTTTATTTAATAAAGATTAGTGTTGAGTCAAGGGCTTGATTATCTTACTATGATATTGAGGGAATAAAATAAAAGAGAGAGAAATAAAAAGAAATAAGGAGATCATATGGATCTTATGGAGAGTAATGACTTCACATATAAAGAGTATGATGAATAAAAGTTGTTGAGAGTGGACAAACATAGTTTTGGTCATCGTTGCAATTAATAGGAAGTAATAAAGAAAGAGAGGTTTTCACATATAAATATACTATGGACATCTTTTATGATTGTGAGCACTCATTAAAGTATGATATGCTAAAGAGTTGACGTTGGACAAGGAAGACAACGTAATGGGTTATGTTTTCTTACATCTAAGATAAATTATATTGTCATGGATCATCCAACATGTTGAGCTTGCCTTTCCCTCTCATGCTATCCAAATTCTTTGCACCAAGTAGAGATACTACTTGTGCTTCCAAATATCCCTAAACCCAGTTTTGCCATGAGAGTCCACCATATCTACCTATGGATTGAGTAAGATCCTTCAAGTAAGTTGTCATTGTTGCAAGCAATAAAAATTGCTCTCTAAATATGTATGATTTATTAGTGTGGAGAAAATAAGCTTTATACGATCTTGTGATGTGGAAGAAATAAAAGCGACGGAATGCATAATAAAGGTCCATATCACAAGTGGCAATATAAAGTAACGTTCTTTTGCATTAAGATTTTGTGCATCCAACCATAAAAGCGCATGACAACCTCTGCTTCCCTCTGCGAAGGGTCTATCTTTTACTTTTATCTTCTACCTTATATAAGAGTCATGGTGATCTTCACCTTTCCTTTTTACATTTTATCCTTTGGCAAGCACAATGTGTTGGAAAGATCCAGATACATATAGCTAATTGGATGTGAGTTTTCATGAACTATTATTGTTGACATTACCCTTGAGGTAAAAAGTTGGGAGGCAAATTATAAGCCCCTATCTTTCTCTGTGTCCGGCTAAAACTTCATAACCATACATATCGCGTGAGTGTTAGCAATTGTGGAAGACTAAATGATAGTTGAGTATGTGGACTTGCTGAAAAGCTCTTATTAACTCTTTCCGATGTTATGATAAATTGCAATTGCTTCAATAACTGAGATTGTAGTTTGTTAGTTTTCAATGAAGCTTATGATTCATACTTGAAATTGTGATTGAACTGTTACTTTAGCATAAGAGATCATATGACAATATATATATATATATATATATATATATATATATATATATTGCTGTTCTAAGAATGATCATGATGCCCTCATGTCCCTATTATATTTTATCGACACCTCTATCTCTAAACATGTGGACATGTTTTCCGATTTCGACTTTCGCTCGAGGACAAGCGAGGTCTAAGCTTGGGGGAGTTGATACGTCCATTTTGCATCATGTTTTTATATCGATAATTATCGCATTATGGGCTGTTATTACACATTATGTCAATACTTATGCCGATTCGGTCTTATTTTACAAGGTTTACATAAAGAGGGGGAATGCCGGCAACTGAATTATGGGCTGGAAAAGGAGCAAATATTAGAGACCTATTCTGCACATCTCCAAAAGTCCTGAAACTCCACGGGAGTTATTTTCAAAATAAATAAAAAATACTGGTGAAAGAATCCACCAGAGGGGCCCACACCCTGGCCACGAGGGTGGGGGCGCACCCTACCCCCCTGGGCGCGCCCCCTGCCTCGTGGGCCCCCTGGCGGGCCTCCGGTGCCCATCTTCTGCTATATGAAGTCTTTCATCCGAGAAAAAATCATAAGCAAGCTTTCAGGAAGAAACTCCGCCGCCATGAGGCGGAACCTTGGCGGAACCAATCTAGGGCTCCAGCAGAGCTGTTCTGCCAGGGAAACTTCCCTCTGGGTGGGGGAAATCATCACCATCATCATCACCAACGATCCTCTCATTAGGAGGGGGTCAATCTCCATTAACATCTTCACTAGAACCATTGATGACCCACAAGTATAGGGGATCTATCGTAGTCCTTTCGATAAGTAAGAGTGTCGAACCCAATGAGGAGCAGAAGGAAATGATAAGCGGTTTTCAGCAAGGTATTCTCTGCAAGTACTGAAATAAGTGGTAATAGATAGTTTTGTGACAAGATAAATCGTAACGAGCAACAAGTAACAAAAGTAAATAAAGTGCAGCAAGGTGGCCCAATCCTTTTTGTAGCAAAGGACAAGCCGGAACAAACTCTTATAATAGGAAAAGCACTCCCGAGGACACATGGGAATATCGTCAAGCTAGTTTTCATCACGTTCATATGATTCATGTTCGATACTTTGATAATTTGATATGTGGGTGGACCGGTGCTTCGGTGTTGTTCTTACTTGAACAAGCATCCCACTTATGATTAACCTATATTGCAAGCATCCACAACTACAACAAAAGTATTAAGGTAAACCTAACCATAGCATGAAACATGTGGATCCAAATCAGCCCCTTACGAAGCAACGCATAAACTAGGGTTTAAGCTTCTGTCACTCTAGCAACCCATCATCTACTTATTACTTCCCAATGCCTTCCTCTAGGCCCAAATAATGGTGAAGTGTTATGTAGTCGACGTTCACATAACACCACTAGAGGCTAGACAACATACATCTTATCAAAATATCAAACGAATACCAAATTCACATGACTACTAATAGCAAGACAGGAACAAACGTAATTACTCACAAAGCATATTCATGTTCATAATCAGAGGGGTAATAATATGCATGTAGGATCCGAACATATGATCTTCCACCAAATAAACCAACTAGCATCAACTACAAGGAGTAATCAACACTACTAGCAACCTACTAGCACCAATCCCGGACTTTGAGACAAGAATTGGATACAAGAGATGAACTAGGGTTTGGAGATGAGATGGTGCTGGCGAATATGTTGATGGAGATTGCCCTCTCTCGATGAGAGGAGCATTGGTGATGACGATGGTGATGATTTCCCCCTCCCAGAGGGAAGTATCCCCAGTAGAACAGCTCTGCCGGAGCTCTAGATTGGTTTCGCCAAGGTTCCGCCTCGTGGCGGCGGATTCTCGTCCTGAAAAGTTCCTTCCGATTTTTTCCTCATCGAAAGACTTCATATAGGAGAAGATGGACGTCGGAGAGCCACCAGGGGGCCCACGAGGTAGGGGGGCGCGCCCTAGGGGGGGCGCCCCCACCCTCATGAGCAAGGTGTGGGCCCCCTGGCCTTCATCTTTGGCGTGGATTTCTCTTTATTTATTTTAAGATGTTCCGTGGAGTTTCAGGACTTTTGGAGTTGCGCGGAATAGGTCTCTAATATTTGCTCCTTTTCCAGCCTAGAATTCCAGCTGCCGGCATTCTCCCTCCTTATGTAAACCTTGTAAAATAAGGGAGAATAGCCATAAGTATTGTGACATAAAGTGAAATAACAGTCCATAATGCAATAAATATCGATATAAAAGCATGATGCAAAATGGACGTATCAACTCCCTCAAGCTTAGACCTCGCTTGTCCTCAAGCGAAAAGATGATAACAATAAATATGTCCTCATGTTTAGAGGTAGAGGCGTCGATAAAAATCAAATACGGACATGAAGGCATCATGATTATTCTCATAACAGCAACATATATAGCTTTTGTGATATGATTACTTATGTTCAAGTGATGATCTATTCACAATGCAAATGTATAAATCATAAACCTTATTGGGCTCCGACAAACTATAATCTCAGTCATTGAAGCAATTGCAATTTATCATAACATCGTAAAGAGTCTATGTCAGAGCTAAAAGGAAAGTCCACATACTCAACTATCATTTAGTCCTCCATAATTGCTAACACTCACGCAATACTTGTGGTTACGGAGTTTTAATCGGACACAGAGAAAGATAGGGGCTTATAGTTTTGCCCCACAACCTTTTACCTCAAGGGTAATGTCAACAATAATGGTTCATGCCCCCCTACATCCAATTAGATATATATATATATATATATATATATATATATATATATATATATATATCATGTTCTTTCCAACATGCTGAGCTTGCCAAAGGATAAAATGAAAAAGAAAAGGTGAAGATCACCATGACTCTTGCATAAGGATAGGCCCTTCGCAGAGGGAAGCAGAGGTTGCCATGCACTTTTATGGTTGGATGCATAAAATCTCAATGCGAAAGAACGTCAATTTATATTGCCCCTTGTGATATGAACCTTTATTATGCAGTCCGTCGCTTTTATTACTCCCACATCACAAGATCATATAAAGCTTATTTCTCCCACACCAATCAATCATACATATTTAGAGCAATTTTTATTGCTTTGCACCGATGACAACTTACTTGAAGGATCTTACTCAATCCATGGGTAGATATGATGGACTCTCATGGCAAAACTAGTTTAAGGGTATTTGGAAGCACAAGTAGTATTTCTACTTGGTGCTAAGAATTTGGCTAGCATGAGGGGGAAAGGCAAGCTCAACAAGTTAGAGGATCCATGACAACATACTTTATCTCAGATATAAGAAAGACATAACTCATTACGTTGTCTTCCTTGTCCAACATCAACCCTTTAGCATGTCATATTTTAATGAGTGCTCCCAATCATAAAAGATGTCAATGATAATATATCTGTATGTGAAAACCTCTCTTTCCTTATTACTTCCTATTAATTGCAACAATGACCAAAGCTATGTCTGCCAACTCCCAACAACTTTTAATCATCATACTCTTTCTATGTGAAGTCATTACTCTCAATAAGATCAATATGAACTCTTTGTTTCTTTTTATTCTTTTTCTCTTTTCTTTTATTCACCCAAGATCATGGCAAAATAATCAAGCCCTTGACTCAAAACTAATCTTTATTATATATAACTCACGGACTCGATTACATAGAGAGATCAAAAAGCAAAACTCAAAACTAGATCATGCCATAAACTTTATTCCACTAGATCAAGATACTACTAATAGGATCGAACTGAGTAAAACGATAAAGATAGGAGTTGTGATTGTGATACGATACCGGGGCACCTCCCCCAAGCTTGGCATTTGCCAAGGGGAGTGCCCATACCCATGTGATTATATCTCCTTTGTCGGTGAAGAAGGTGGAGGTGTTGTTGATGATGCAGGCTTGTCATCCATCTTCCAAGGCATAGGTTAACCATCATAGAAGGATGATCGAGTCTCCAGAATCCTAGAATCTGCAGCCAAACTCATTCTTTTGAATCTATATTCATACTCATAGTTTTGGTTTTGCAGGTCATAGATTTGGGCTTGGAGGTGCTCGATCTTCTCATATAGCTTGAAGATGGCCTCCTCGGTGTTCTTGGCATCTGGCTTGTAGTTGTTAGTGAACTCCGCGAGCATCGTGTGGCTAGCGTTGATTCCACGCTCCATCATCCCCTGGCACTTGAAAACTTGTTGCTCCATTGCTTCGAGCCTCGTCTCCACGCTTCCGGTTCCCTTTGGTCCCTCAACATCGCAGATGTGCAACAACCCATCACGCATCTCAATGGTTTGAGGGTGTCGCAGCACCTCCGCGAGGTAAGGATTGATGACCTTCTTGAAGAACTTGTCCTTGGAAGCACTTGGGGACGTCATGATAATCTAGATCTGTCAAAAAAACAGCTCGAAACAAGAACAGATAATAATTGCATGATACATGAGTCAAAACCTTTGGGATAATATATAATGAATTTTTACCGACCAAAATACATATAGTGTAAGAAAACGGAGTCCAGAAGGCACACGAGGTGCTCACGAGGTAGGGGGCGCGCCCAGAGGGGTAGGGTGCACCCACCACCCTCGTGGGGCCCTCGTGTCCTTCCCGGATAGGTACTTATTTTTATATTTTTCTAAATATTCCAAAACGGAGAAATATTGCCTTAAAAATTGTTTTGGAGTCGGTTTACTTACCGTACCACATACCTATTCCTTTTTGGAGTCTGAAACGTTTCGGGAAGTGTCCCTTATGTATTCCTCTGGGGTTACTGTTTCAATAATATTGGTTTCAACATTTATGGGATTACCTGAGATATAATGTTTAATTCTTTGACCGTTTACCACCTTCGGATTTGTGCCTTTAAAGTTGTTGATCTTTATGGCACCGGAACGATAGACCTCTTCGATAACATAGGGGCGTTCCCATTTAGAGAGAAGTTTTCCTGTAAAAAAATCTTAAACGAGAGTTGTATAGCAATACATAATCACCTACATTAAACTCACGCTTTTGTATCCTTTTGTCATGCCATCTTTTAACTTTTTCTTTAAACAACTTGGCATTTTCATAAGCTTGGGTTCTCCATTCATCAAGTGAGCTAATATCGAATAACCTCTTCTCACTGGCAAGTTTGAAATCATAGTTGAGCTCTTTAATAGCCCAATATGCCTTATGTTCTAGTTCGAGAGGTAAGTGACATGCTTTTCCATAAACCATTTTATACGGAGACACACCCATAGGATTTTTGTATGCAGTCCTATAAGCCCATAATGCATCATCAAGTTTCTTGGACCAATTCTTTCTAGACCTATTAACAGTCTTTTGCAAAATTAATTTGAGCTCCCTATTGCTCAACTCTACTTGACCACTAGACTGAGGGTGATAAGGAGATGTAATTCTATGATTAACATCATATTTAGCAAGCATTTTACGGAAAGCACCACGAATAAAGTGTCACTACTAGGAAAAGGCCTACTAATGGCGCACCGGTTTTGCCTACTAATGGCGCATCACTGGTGCGCCATTAGTATCACGCCACTAGTATTTTTTT
Source organism: Triticum dicoccoides (assembly GCF_002162155.2). Classification (NCBI taxonomy): domain Eukaryota; kingdom Viridiplantae; phylum Streptophyta; class Magnoliopsida; order Poales; family Poaceae; genus Triticum; species Triticum dicoccoides. The sequence continues at coordinate 679,775,174 of NC_041384.1, read as the reverse complement.
ACTAATGGCGCACCACTGGTGCGCCATTAGTATCTGGTATACTAATGGTGCACCACCCAATGCGCCATTAGTATATAACACCATGCGCCATTAGTATGCCTCCTAGGGGCCATATTTAACCATGTGCTTTGGCACACTAATGGCGCACTACAGATGGATGCGCCATTAGTATACTTGGCATACTAATGGCGCACTCTGTAGTGATGCGCCATTAGTATGAATATTAGGTTTTATTTTTTTACTTTTCTGATTTTTGCACATGTTACAAAATATATTATTTGACAGAATATAGACAGTAGCACACAGCAACAGCAGATTCATCGAATACAATAGAAGATTAGTCTCCGAATACAATTCATCATATTAGTCTCCGAATTCAAAAGACCGAACAAAGATAAAACATTACAAGTCTCGAGACCGTGAGTATCGAGTTTGTCAGAAGTAATACTAATCCTAACAAGTCCTACTAATCATCATCATACAACTTCTACTCGTTATTCATAACAAGTCATATGATCATCATCTTGATAGTCATCGAACCAACCCTACTTAATTGTTCTTAGCACATGATCATCAGTATTAGGTAGGACCTAAATACCCTATTTAAGCTAAAATAGCATAAAACAATATAGACCCTGACTCTCCATTATGGAGAATGGAGAACATCCTGTCTCCAATTCTTGCGCTTCGCTTCCTTTTGCTTCCAAGAAGCTCCTTACGACTGCGCATACATTTTTTCCATCCTTTGATTTTCATGTCTCCACTTCTTTTAGAAATCTCGTATGGACAGTTGAGATTCGTAGGACGACCTGGCTGTATGTTCAAAACATTAACACTACCTTTCTGATACATCATATGAGGCACACAATTCTCTGGGATTATCTGTTGAAAAACATAGTAATAACTTCATAGTTAGCAATGATGTACTAGTTTTAGAAGTATGCAAAAGATGCACGAATGTCGTAATAGTAAAAATCTTACCAGGGTATCTCCATGGTAGTTACCGTAGTTGAACACATGCACTAGTGGAACGTATTTACCATAATGTTGAGGAGTTTGATTGTGGATAATGTAATTCTCAATGTCAGTACAAAATCTGACCAGATGATTTTTCTCCTTGTAAGTTGTTAATTCGGAGCCATCGGTGTAGTGGGTTTTGTCTACCATCTCCCGCACATTCTTTGAACAATAAAAATAAGCTGTCAATGGAAATAAGCTGTCAACTATTTTGAAATAAACAATATAAATTAGCTAATAACTATGTTTGAGAAACTCACATAGCGGTAGAACTGGAGGCATATCAACAAGGACCCGAATGTCCATATTGTCTTGGTTGATGTCAGGATTACCAAGATCCATGGTGATAAGCATACCCTCATCAAAACCATACATCTTGCAAAATGCTTCCCAATTTTTGCAACCAAAATGGGTTACGCTCTCAGAATTATATAGATTTACTTCAAAGTCCACATCGTGATGAGTCCTTAGGTGAATTTTCTTTGTTTCAGAAATTTCATGGTCTTCAAAATCCATCCTCTCCAAGACATAGCGTCTTGCATGGCATGGGATAAGCTATACTCGAATTGTAAAAGATGAAAATTACACGTTGAAATAGTTGAAGTCATGCTTAATTATGAAAATAACACTTGTCGTCGTTGTGTACCGTTTCAACTTCGAAGGTCTCCTCGAGCTTAATGCTGAAGCGCCGATCATCGTCCAGGTGAGGCATGTCGCACAGACCTTGATCGTCGTGGCACCAGTCGCACTCCGCCGGGAGACTTTCGTCGTCCGATGATGATGACGACATATCCTACGTTCATAATTCAAAACTACATCATTTAGGGTTTGTCGACACCGAGGCATCCTAAAAGCTAAGCTTTTATCATTTAGGGTTTGTTGACGCTGAGGCACCCTAAAAGCCTAAGCTTTCATCATTTAGGTTCTTATCGACACCGAGGCACCCTAAAAGCCAAGGTTTTATCATTTAGGGTTTGTCGACGTCGAGGCACCCTAAAAGCCTAAGCTTTCATCATTTAGGTTTTGTCGACGCCGAGGCACCCTAAAAGCTTAAGCGTACATCATTTAGGTTCTCATCGACACCGAGACACCCTATAGAAGCCAAGTTAAGTTTTCATCATTTAGGGTTTATCGATGCCGAGGCACCCTAGGTTGGGCCTAATCACTTAGCACTAATCACTTGGCTCTATTGCCACCTATGTTGTGTTTATCATCTAGGGTTTATCGATGCTAAGGAGAATTCTAAGTTGGGCCTAATCACTTGGCTCTATTGCCACCTATGGTTTAATGCAGCAAGAATGGCGGGGCAGTTGATCCTACTTAACTAAGTACTATGATACCCCGGCCCATGCATTAGTCGCAAGTACCCCATATGTCCTATTTTTAGCAAAGTCATGCTAAAATTCACGGAAAATTTCAGCATGACCTTTGCTGAAAATAGGACATATGGAGTACCCGAATTTGCCGGAACGGAAGTTAATCGACATTCCGGCAGACTCAAGGGCCTCTCGGGGTACCTGCAAATTCATCAGGACACAATGGTCAGAGACAAAACCCAGCCACAGACCATATGGTCCTCTGCTTTCATATGGAAAAAAATCAGCTCAACTTATGTGAGCTTCCATTCCAGATATAATAGGTCACCAAACAAAAAATCATCCGGATATAATGGTACAACAAAGAAACAACTTAATCCATGCCTCAGCTTATGAACAGTCATTACTTCAAATACAGAAGAAGGAACAATTTATTTGTGACATAGTTACAAATGATGACAGAATAAAGCAACACCCTGCACTAGCCTAAAAACAAGTGAAGTTTCACCCATATAAGAACAACTTTATAAAATCAGAGAAGTTGCTAAATTTTTTGTATCCTTCATATACACTGGAGTATAATGCTTTATAATGTTCCATCATCATTACAGAAAATTGACAATTGTCCATAACAGTTAACTGAAATTTTTGCCTCATAGCTTGGGTGGGTTAAGTACTAGGAGACTTTGTAATGTGCAGTACAGGTGTATTAACAGGCTTCTAAGTTAAGAAAACATTTCTGTTTGATTTTCAAACCACACACTTACTTTCAACTATAAACAAAACCGACTTGTTGTTAATGAAACTCATGGTGGAAGTAACTACTAGCAGCATGTCATTATCATGGCAGTCCACTATATATTTTTATGACAAAATACATCATTATCAGGGCACATTATGGCCATTTTCTTACATGATGCTAACTGTACCTAACTGATTTTTTGACAGTAGCTCAAGTTTTTGACAGTAGCTCCTAACTGTACCTAACTGAATTTTTTGACAGTAGCTCAAGTTTTTGACAGTAGCTCCTAACTGAATTTTCTGCTTAAAGGGAAGGCTGACTTAAGTGGCAAGATGATACAATTTGCGTAACATAACAATATATGCATCTTAATATAACACCATCTCCTAACAGAAATAGTATCCAGATCTACTAGGGGGCAAAGTAGAACTGATATTCTTTTGCTGACCTCTAGTACAAGGTATAGAAGAGGAGGTAAGAGAAGAAATAGTGACATTTCTCTTAGCAAGAGACTTTTTCTCTCTTCTAGAAACAACAATGAATTTCTCCTCCTCTTCCACTACAGTATCATGCCAACTTAGACACAGGGAGGCGACATTTCCATTCGAGTCATGAATATCTAAATAGTGTTCAGTTTTCTTACTAATTTGTTCCCTGGATAATTCGAATTCCTTGAGAACATGAATAAAATCAAAATTATCCAGAGGTATATCAACACCCATCATTGATGCTCTAAACATAATCTCCTTAGCTACTTAATTCCCCAATCCTAGCTACTTAATTCTCCAACCCCTTTTCTTGTCCAAAATTCTCCAACCCCTAACCCTAGAACACATCAGAAGGAAATCAAGAGGGGGAAGAGGGGGAAGCGTCTCGGGTGCTCACTGGGGAGGTCGAGGGCGACTCGGGGTAGCCGGAGCTAGTCGAGGCGGCGCGAATTCGGCGTCGAGCAGTGGCGATGGTGGCCGAGGCGGAGGAAACCGGCGGGCGTCCGAGGGCGTCCGAGGAGGCGCGGGGGCGGCGACGGAGATAGAGGCGCGGGGGCGGCGGCGGCGTGGGGGCGGCGACGGAGACG
>NC_041384.1:679741485-679770580 GCF_002162155.2 Triticum dicoccoides | reverse complement strand
GGAGGCACGGGGGCGGCGGCGGCATGGGGGCAGCGACGGAGACGGAGGCGCGGGGGCGGCGTGGGGGCGGCGACGGAGACGGAGGCGCGGGGCGGCGGCGGCGTGGGTCGGGGCAGCGGGGGGAATTAGCTAGGGGGCGAGGGAGAGGGAGGAAGGGGATCTGGCGAGAGGGAGGGAATTAGCTAGGGGGGAATCTTACTAATGGCGCACCCGCGGTCGGTGTGCCATTAGTAATCTTTTTTGACATAGCAATGGCGCACCAGGCAGAGGTGTGCCATTAGTAATCTTTTTTTACATAGCAATGGCGCACCAGGCAGAGGTGTGCCATTAGTAATCTTTTTTTATATATAGCAATGACGCACCAGCCAGAGATGCGCCGTAAGTAATTTTTTTGTTGCATGTAATAATTTTTTAGAAAATGAATATGAATATGAAACAGTAATATTTTTTATAAAAACAGTAATAATTGTTGTTTAACAACAATTGTAGTCTACACTTTTTTATTATTATTTTTTAAAAAATGAAGAGGGGAGAGGAGGCGCGGGTGGGATCGAGATCGAGATGGAGGGGGATTGAGATCGAGTGTCCTCATGAATATTCAATATTTTATCATATTGAATATGAAAAAATATCATCAAATTTGAAAAAATATTCATGAATTCAAAAAGTGCCCATGAAATTTAAAAATATTCATGATATCAAAAAGTGCCCATGAAATTTAAAAATATTCATGATATCAAAATATATACTAATGACACACTTTTACCGGGTGCGCCATTAGTAGTTTAAACTAGTAATGGTGCACTGTGAGGCGGTGCGCCATTAGTAGTTTTGCAAAAAAAAAAAGAATAAAAAAAATTCAGTACTTCGGTAGGATGCGCCATTAGTATGTATGTAGAAATGAAAAAGAAATTATCACTAGTGCCGCACCTATTTTCTGGTGCGCCATTAGTGTCTTCCACACTATTGGCGCATCACCAACTGGTGCACCATTAGTATATAGTAGTGGCGCACTACTTCCCTGGTGCGCCATTAGTGTCAATCCTATCTATAGCCCTTTTTCCTAGTAGTGTGTGAACCACCATCAGTCATTAAATATCTAGGGACTCCAAACCTCAGGAAAATAACTTCTTTAAGCATTTTAATAGAAGTGTTATGATCAGCACTACTAGTTGGAATAGCTTCTACCCACTTAGTAACATAATCAACAGCAACTAAAATATGTGTGTATCCATTAGAGGCAGGAAAAGGTCCCATATAATCAAAGCCCCAAACATCAAACGGTTCAATAACAAGTGAATAATTCATAGGCATTTCTTGACATCTATTAATATTACTAATTCTTTGACATTCATCACAAGACAAGACAAACTTACGGGCATCCTTGAAGAGAGTAGGCCAATAAAAACCAGATTGCAATACCTTATGTGCACTTCTATCTCCAGCGTGGTGTCCTCCATAAGCCTCGGAGTGACACTTGCGTAGGATCTGTTCCTGTTCATGCTCAGGTACACAACGTCTAATAACACCATCTACTCCTTGTTTATAAAGATGTGGGTCATCCCAAAAGTAATGTCTTAAATCATAGAAAATCTTTTCCTTTGCTGGTATGTGAAGCTAGGTGGTATAAATTTAGCAACAATATAATTAGCATAATCAGCATACCATGGAGTACTACGAGAGGTACTTATAACATTTAATTGTTCATCAGGAAAGCTATCATTAATAGGTAGTGGGTCATCAAGAATATTTTCTAACCTAGACAAGTTGTCTGCAACGGGGTTCTCAGCTCCCTTTCTATCAACAATATGCAAATCAAATTCTTGTAGCAAGAGAACCCATCTAATAAGTCTAAGTTTAGCATCTTTCTTTTCCATAAGGTATTTAATAGCAGCATGATCAGTTTGAATAGTTACTTTAGAATCAACAATATAAGGTCTGAACTTATCACAAGCAAATACAACTGCTAAAAGCTCTTTTTCAGTAGTAGCATAATTTCTTTGAGCATTGTCTAGAGTCTTACTAGCATAATTAATAATATTTAATTTCTTATCAACTCTTTGCCCTAGAACAGCACCTACAACATAATCATTAGCATCACACATAATTTCAAAGGGTAAATTCCAATCAGGTGGCTGAACAACAGGTGCAGAGACTAATGCTTTCTTAAGTATTTCAAATGCTTCTACACAATCATCATCAAAGACAAATGGTATATATTTTTGCAATAAATTAGTCAGAGCCCGAGAAATTTTTGAGAAGTCCTTAATGAACCTCCTGTAAAATCCGGCGTGACCAAGGAAACTTCTTATACCTTTGATGTCCTTGGGACATGGCATCTTTTCAATAGCATCGACCTTGGCTTTATCAACTTCAATACCTCTTTCAGAAACTTTATGCCCCAAGACAATACCTTCATTAACCATAAAATGACACTTTTCCCAATTCAAGACAAGATTAGTTTCTTCACATCTTGCAAAACTCGATCAAGATTGCTCAAGCAATCATCAAAAGAGGAACCATAGACGGAAAAGTCGTCCATGAAAACCTCACAAATCTTTTCACAAAAGTCAGAGAATATAGTCATCATGCATCTTTGAAAGGTAGCAGGTGCATTACATAAACCAAAAGGCATATGTCTATAAGCAAAAGTACCAAAATGGCATGTAAAAGTAGTCTTTGATTGATCTCTAGCCGACACAGGTATTTGAGAGAAACCAGAATAACCATCTAGAAAGAAATAGTGTGTATGTTTGCATAATCTTTCTAGCATTTGATCAATAAAAGGTAAGGGGTAATGATCTTTCTTAGTAGCTTTATTTAATTTGCGGAAATCAATTACCATCCTATAACCTGTGATAATTCTTTGTGGAATCAATTCATCTTTATCATTAGGAACAACAGTAATACCTCCCTTCTTAGGGACACAATGGACATGACTTACCCACTCACTATCAGCAACGGGATAGATTATACCTGCTGCCAGAAGCTTGAGCATTTCTTTTCTTACCACTTCTTTCATTTTAGGATTCAGACGTCGTTGAGGATCATGAACTGGTTTGGCATCTGCTTCCAAATTTATTTTATGTTGACATAGAGTGGGACTAATGCCCTTAAGATCATCAAGAGTATATCCAATAGCAGCATGATGCTTCTTCAGAGTTTTCAATAATCTTTCTTCTTCATGCTTTGAAAGGTTAGCACTAATAATAACAGGATATATCTTCTTTTCATCAAAATAAGCATATTTAAGATTATCAGGCAAAGGTTTAAGCTCAAACACGGGATCACCCTTGGGTGGAGGAGGATCCCCTAAAATTTCAATAGGCAAATTGTGTTGCAGAATAGGTTCCTGTTTAAAGAATACTTCATCTATTTCCCTTCTTTGATTCATGAACATATCATTTTCATGGTCTAGCAAATAGTGTTCTAAAGGATCACTAGGAGGTACGACAATAGAAGCAAGACCAATAATTTCATCCTTACCAGGTAATTCTTCCTCACAATGTTGTTTACTAAATTTAGAGAAATTAAACTCATGAACCATATCATCCAAGCCTATAGTAACAACATTCTTTTTGCAATCTATCCTAGCATTAACAGTGTTCAAGAAGGGTCTACCAAATATAATGGGACAAAAGCTATCTTTCGGAGAAGTAAGAACAAGAAAATCAGCAGGATATTTAGTTTTCCCACACAAGACTTCAACATCTCTAACAATTCCAATTGGTGAAATAGTATCTCTATTGGCAAGTTTAATTGTGACATCAATACCTTCTAACTCAGCAGGTGCAATTTCATTCTTAATTTCTTTGTATAAGTCAATAGGTATTGCACTAGCACTAGCACCCATATCACATAAGCCATGATAACAATGATCTCCTATTTTAACAGAAATAACAGGCACGCCTACCATAGGTCTATGTTTATCTTTAGCACAAGGTTTAGCAATTCTAGCAGTTTCACCTTCGAACTGAATAACATGCCCATCAATATTATCAGACAAGAGATCTTTAACAATAGCAATATTAGCTTCTACTTTAACTTGCTCAGGAGGTGTATAAGTTCTAATATTGCTTTTACGAACAACAGTTGAAGCTTTAGCATGATCCTTTATTCTAACAGGGAAAGGTGGTTTCTCAACATAAGAAGTAGGAACAATAGGATCATTATAAGTGACAGTCTTTTCTTCAACTTTAATAGGTGCAGCTACTTTTACTTCTATGAGAGGATGATATTTAAACCACTTCTCCTTAGGGAGATCAACATAAGTAGCAAAAGATTCACAAAGAAGCCACTATCTCAGAGTCAAGTCCATATTTAGTGCTAAACTTACGGAAAATATCGGTGTCCATAAAAGATTTAACACAATCAAACTTAGGTGTCATACCTGACTCCTTACCTTCATCGAGGTCCCAATCTTCAGAGTTGCGTTTAATTCTATCCAATAAATTCCATCTGAATTCAATAGTCTTCATCATAAAAGAGCCAGCAAGAAGTATCGAGCATGGTGCGATTGTTCAGAAAGCCGAGCATAAAAACTTTGCATAATTATTTCTCTCGAGAGCTCATGATTGGGGCATGAATATAACATTGATTTAAGCCTCCCCCAAGCTTGAGCGATGCTTTCTCCTTCGCGAGGCCAGAAATTATATATATAATTGCGATCACGATGAACAAGATGCATAGGGTAATACTTTTGATGAAATTCCAACTTCAATCTTTTATAGTCCCATGATTTCATATCATCACATAGCCTATACCATATCAATGCGTCTCCCTTCAAAGATAATGGGAAGACCTTCTTCTTAGCAACATCATTGGGTATACCTACAAGCTTAAATAATCCACAAACTTCATCCACATATATTAAGTGCTCATCAGGATGCTTTGTTCCATCTCCTGTAAAAGGGTTAGCTAGCAGTTTTTCCATCATACCCGAAGGAATTTCAAAAGGAGTTTCATTTTCAATAGGTTCAACAGGTTGAGGAGCAACTCTTTGCTCTATTGGACGGGGTGAAGATACCCCGAACAAGCTCCTCAGAGAATTACTTTCCATAGTAACAAGTGACAGTAAATTTCAGCACACTATATAAATTTTTCCTTACCAAATTCCACCTACCAAAGGCGCTACACTCCCCGGCAACGGCGCCAGAAAAGAGTCTTGATGACCCACAAGTATAGGGGATCTATCATAGTCCTTTCGATAAGTAAGAGTGTCGAACCCAACGAGGAGCAGAAGGAAATGATAAGCGGTTTTCAGCAAGGTATTCTCTGCAAGTACTAAAATAAGTGGTAGCAGATAGTTTTGTGACAAGATAAATCGTAACGAGCAACAAGTAACAAAAGTAAATAAAGTGCAGCAAGGTGGCCCAATCATTTTTGTAGAAAAGGACAAGCTGGAACAAACTCTTATAATAGGAAAAGCGCTCCCGAGGACACATGGGAATATCGTCAAGCTAGTTTTCATCACGTTCATATGATTCGCGTTTGATACTTTGATAATTTGATATGTGGGTGGACCGGTGCTTGGGTGCTGTTCTTACTTGGACAAGCATCCCACTTATGATTAACCTCTATTGCAAGCATACGCAACTACAACAAAAGTATTAAGGTAAACCTAACCATAGCATGAAACATGTGGATCCAAATCAGCCCCTTACGAAGCAACGCATAAACTAGGTTTAAGCTTCTGTCACTCTAGCAACCCATCATCTACTTATTACTTCCCAATGCCTTCCTCTAGGCCCAAATAATGGTGAAGTGTTATGTAGTCGTCGTTCACATAACACCACTAGAGGCTAGACAACATACATCTTATCAAAATATCAAACGAATACCAAATTCACATGACTACTAATAGCAAGACTTCTCCCTTGTCCTCAGGAACAAACGTAATTACTCACAAAGCATATTCATGTTCATAATCAGAGGGGTAATAACATGTATGTAGGATCTGAACATATGATCTTCCAGCAAATAAACCAACTAGCATCAACTACAAGGAGTAATCAACACTACTAGCAACCTACTAGCACCAATCCCGGACTTTGAGACAAGAATTGGATACAGCAGATGAACTAGGGTTTGGAGAAGAGATGGTGCTGGTGAAGATGTTGATGGAGATTGCCCTCTCTCGATGAGAGGAGCGTTGGTGATGATGATGGTGATGATTTCCCCCTCCCGGAGGGAAGTATCCCCGGCAGAACAGCTCTGCCGGAGCTCTAGATTGGTTCCGCCAAGGTTCCGCCTCGTGGTGGCGGAGTCTCGTCCCGAAAAGTTCCTTCCGATTTTTTCCTCATTGAAAGACTTCATATAGGAGAAGATGGACGTCGGAGAGCCACCAGGGGGCCCACGAGGTAGGGGGGCACCCTAGGGGGGGCATGCCCCCACCCTCATGAGCAGGGTGTAGCCCCCCTGGCCTTCATCTTTGGTGTGGATTTCTCTTTATTTATTTTAAGATGTTCCGTGGAGTTTCAGGACTTTTGGAGTTGCACAGAATAGGTCTCTAATATTTGCTCCTTTTCCAGCCCAGAATTCCAGCTGCCGGCATTCTCCCTCCTTATGTAAACCTTGTAAAATAAGAGAGAATAGCCATAAGTATTGTGACATAAAGTGAAATAACAATCCATAATGCAATAAATATCGATATAAAAGCATGATGCAAAATGGACGTATCAACCATCTCATCTCAAACCCTAGTTCATCTCTTGTATCCAATCTTTGTATCCAAACCTCAGATTAGTACCTGTGGGTTGCTAGTAGTGTTGATTACTCCTTGTAGTTGATGCTAGTTGGTTTACTTGGTGGAAGATCATATGTTCAGATCCATTATGCATATTAATACCCCTCTGATTATGAACATGAATATGCTTTGTCAGTAGTTACGTTTGTTCCTGAGGACACGGGAGAAGTCTTGCTATAAGTAGTCATGTGAATTTGGTATTCGTTCGATATTTTGATGAGATGTATGTTGTCATACCTCTAGTGGTGTCATGTGAACGTCGACTACATGACACTTCACCATTGTTTGGGCCTAGACGGAGGCATTGGGAAGTAATAAGTATATGATGGGTTGCTAGAGTGAGAGAAGCTTAAACCCTAGTTTATGCATTGCTTCGTAAGGGGCTGATTTGGAGCCATATGTTTCATGCTATGGTTAGGTTTACCTTAATACTTCTATTGTAGTTGCGGATGCTTGCAATGGGGGTTAATCATAAGTGGGATACTTGTCCAAGTAAGGACAGTACCCAAGCACCGGTCCACCCACATATCAAATTATCAAAGTACCGAACGAGAATCATATGAACGTGATGAAAACTAGCTTGACGATAATTCCCATGTGTCCTCGGGAGCGCTTTCCTTCATATAAGAGTTTGTCCAGGCTTGTCCTTTGCTACAAAAAGGATTGGGCCATCTTGCTGCACCTTATTTAATTTTATTACTTGCTACTCGTTACAAATTACCTTATCACAAAACTATCTGTTACTGATAATTTCAGTGCTTGCAGAGAATACCTTACTGAAAAATGCTTATCATTTCCTTCTGCTCCTCGTTGGGTTCGACACTCTTACTTATCGAAAAGGCTATGATAGATCCCCTACACTTGTGGGTCATCAATGACATTGGTGACAATTTCCCCCTCCCGGAGGGATGTTTCCCCGGCAGAACAGCTCCGCCGGAGCCCTAGATTGGTTCCGCCTCGATACGGCAGCACTTCGTCCCGAAAGCTTCCTTCTAATTATTTCCAGGGCAAAAGACACCTTATACCAGAAGATGGGCATCGAGGGGCTTCATGGTGGCTCACGAGACAGGGGGCGCTCCCAAGGGGGTAGGAGGCGCCCTCCACCCTCGTGGACAGTGGGTGGCCCCCTCTAGTGCTTTCTTTGCCCAATATTTTTAATATATTCCAAAACCGACTTTCGTGGAGTTTCAGGACATTTGGAGTTGTGCAGAATAGGTCTCTATTATTTGCTCCTTTTCCAACCCTGCATTCCAGTTGTCGGCATTCTCCCTCTTCATGTAAACCTTGTAAAATAAGATAGAAAAGGCATAAGTATTGTGACATAATGTGTAATAACAGCCCATAATGCAATAAATATTGATATGAAAGCATGATGCAAAATGGACGTATCTACTCCCCCAAACATAGACCTTGCTTGTCCTCAAGCGGAAGCCGATATCGAAAAATATGTCCACGTGTTTAGAGATAGAGGTGTCGATAAAATAAAATACATACATGAGGGCATCATGATCATTCTTAGAATAGCAGCATATATATATTGTCATACGATTTATTATGCTGAAGTAACAATCTATTCACAATGTAAAGTATGAATCAGAAACTTCATTGAAAAACTAGCAAACTATAATATCAGTCATTGAAGCAATTGCAATTTATCATAACGTCGAAAAGAGTCAATATAAGAGTGTTTTAGCAAGTCCACATACTCAACTATCATTTAGTCTTTCACAATTGCTAACACTCACGCAATACTTATGGGTAAGAAGTTCTAATCGGACACACAAAAAGATAGGGGCTTATAGTTTTGCCTCCCAACCTTTTACCTCAAGGGTAACGTCAACAATAATGATTTATGAAAACCCACATCCAATTGGATATATATATCAGGATCTTTCCAACACATAGTTCTTGCCAAAGGATAAAGTGTAAAAAGGAAAGGTGAAGATCACCATGACTTTTGTATAAGGTATATGACAAAAATAAAAGATAGGCTCTTCGTAGAGGGAAGCAGAGGTTGTCATGTGCTTTTATGGTTGGATGCACAAAATCTTAATGCAAAAGAATGTCACTTTATATTGCCACTTGTGATAGGGACCTTTATTATGTAGTCCGTCCCTTTTATTTCTTCCGTATCACAAGCTCGTATAAAGCTTATTTTCTCCACACTAATAGATTATACATATTTAGAGAGCAATTTCTATTGCTTGCAATGATGACAACTTACTTGAAGGATCTTACTCAATCCATAGGTAGATATGGTGGACTCTCATGGCAAAACTGTGTTTAAGGATATTTGGAAGCACAAGTAGTATCTCTACTTGGTGCAAAGAATTTGGCTAGCATGAGGGGAAAGGCAAGCTCAACATGTTGGATGATCCATGACAATATAATTTATTTCGGATATAAGAAAACATAACCCATTACGTTGTCTTCCTTGTCCAACACCAACTTTTTAGCATATCATATTTTAGTGAGTGCTCACAATCATAAAAGATGTCCAAGATAGTATATTTATATGTGAAAACCTATCTTTGTTTATTAATTCTTATCAATTGCAACGATGACCAAAACTATGTTTTTCAACTCTCAACAACATTTATTCATCATACTCTTTATATGTGAAGTCATTACTCTCCATAAGATCAATATGATCTCTTTATTTATTTTTATTCTTTCTTTTTTCTTTTATTCCCTCAAGATCATAGCAAGATAACCAAGCCCTCGACTCAAGACTAATCTTTATTATATATAGCTCACGGACTTGATTACATAGATAGGGATCAGCACAAAAACTCAAAGCTAGATCATACAAAACTTTAGTCTACTAGATCAAGATATAACCAAAAGGATCGAACTAAGAAAAACGGTAAAGATAGAAGTGTGATGGTGATACGATATCGGGGCACCTCCCCCAAGCTTGGCAGTTGCCAAGGGGAGTGCCCATACCCATGTATTTATGTCTCTTTCTTCGGAGGTGGTGATGATGGAGTTGTTGATGACGTAGGCTTATTCCTTAATTTGCGCTTGAGGATAGAATTTTTCTCCCTTAGGTCATCGATCTCCTGCTCAAGGCTTAATATCTTTCTGCATAGTTCTTGTTTGATCTCCTGCAAGAGGCGAAAAGGGATAAACTCGATCTTAGGTTTCTTTGCTCTATCAGGGAGGCTTGACTTTTTGAACTCCACATGCATGTCCCTAGGTTGAGGTAATGGGACTTCATCTTCATCTGAGCTCGTCTCCTCCTTTCCCCTAGGATCATAGTCTTCTTCTTCCTCCATGGTCCAACCACAATGCTCCAAGTCCCCGTAGACCTTAGGGTCTTCAAGGTAATCAACCACATAGCTTTCTCCCTCCGAATCCTTGGACGACATATTGCTCTAATCTGCAGCAGAAACGACTCAAAACAAAAACAGAGGATTTTGTCATGGTACGATGGTCAAAACCTTCGGGAGATTATATAATGATTTTTTACCGACCAGAACAAGTATCGTGCAAGAAAACGGAGTCCGGAGGGCACACGAGGTGCCCATGAGGTAGGGGCGCACCCAGGGGGGTAGGGCGCGCCCGCCACCCTCGTGGATGCCTCGTGTCCTTTCCGGACTACTTCTTATTTTCCTATTTACTGAAGTATTCCAAAACGGAGAAAAAATGTTGTCAGAACTGCTTTGGAGTGGGTTTACTTACCATACCACCTACCTATTCCTTTTCGGAGTCTGAAATGTTTTGGAAAGTATCCCTTATGTACTCCTCCGGGGTTACGGTGTCAATCACATTGGTTTCAACATTTATGGGGCTACCTGAGATATAATGTTTGATTATTTGACCGTTTACCACCTTAGGATTTGTGCCTTCGAAGTTATTGATTTTTATGGCACCGGAATGGTAGACCCCCTCGATAACGTGAGGACCTTCCCATTTAGAGAGGGCTTTTCCTGCAAAAAAATCTTAAACAAGAGTTGTATAACCAAACATAATCACCTACATTAAACTCACGCTTGTGTATCCTTTTGTCATGCCATCTTTTAACTTTTTCTTTAAACAGTTTGGCATTCTCATAGGCATGGGTTCTCCACTCATCAAGTGAGCTAATATCAAACAGTCTCTTCTCATCGACAAGTTTGAAATCATAGTTGAGCTCTTTAATGGCCCAATATGCCTTATGTTCTAGTTCGAGAGGTAAGTGACATGCTTTTCCACAAACCATTTTATATGGAGACATACCCATAGGATTTTTTATGCAGTTCTATAGGCCCATAATGCATCATCAAGTTTCTTGGACTAATTCTTTCTAGATCTATTAATAGTCTTTTGCAAAATTAATTTAATCTCTCTATTACTCAGTTCTACTTGACCACTAGACTGTGGGTGGTATGGAGATGCAATTCTATGATTAACATCATACTTAGCAAGCATTTTATGGAAAGCACCATGAATAAAATGTGAACCACCATCAGTTATTAAGTATCTAGAGAGTCCAAACCTCAGAAAAATAACTTCTTTAAGCATCTTAATAGAGGTGTTATGATCAGCACTACTAGTTGGAATAGCTTCTATGTGACGCCCTCGATTCAATCGTACACTAATCATACACGCAAATGTGTACGATCAAGATCAAGGACTCACGGGAAGATATCACAACACAACTCTAGACACAAATTAAAATAATACAAGCTTTATATTACAAGCCAGGGGCCTCGAGGGCTCGAATACATAAGCTTGAAAACACAGGAGTCAGCGGAAGCAACAATATCTGAGTACAGACATGAGTTAAACAAGTTTGCCTTAAGAAGGCTAGCACAAAAGCAACATCGATCGAAAAGGCAAGGCCTCCTGCCTGGGAGCCTCCTAACTACTCCAGGTCGTCAGTGGTCATCACGTAGTAGTAGGCACCCTCGGGGTAGTAGTAATCATCAGTGGTGTCGTCTGTCTCATGGGATCTGTCTTCTGGTCACAACAATTGGTTATGGGGGAAAAGAGGTAGCAAAGCAACTGTGAGTACTCATCCAAAGTACTCGCAAGACTTACATCAGATCTAAACTAAGTATGCATCTGCATCAAAGGAAATGGGTTGTATCTGTGGACTAAACTGCAGAATGCCAGAAGAGAAGGGGGAAAAGCCTAGCCTATCGAAGACTAGCATCTTCTGGAACCCACCATCTTGCAGCAACAGGAGGGAGTAGAGTAGCATAAAGTAAAGTAGTAGTAGTGTTATCAACCTCGGCCAGAGATCCTTTCTCGACTCCCTGCGAGAAAGCAATCCCAGAGCCATACTATTCATTTCTCATCACAATCCATTTCTCATCACAAGTATCCAGTTCTAGTTGTATCGATCGGGATACAACTCCAAGTGTCCATTACCGTAGGATAGGCTATCGATAGATGTTTTCTTCCCTGCAGGGGTGCACCAACTTACCCATCACGCTCGATTAACTCTGGCTGGACACACTTTCCTAGGTCATGCCCGACCTCGGCCAAACAATATGCCGCAACCCGACCTAGGCTTAATAGAGAGGTCAACACGCCGGACTAAACCTATGCCCCCAGGGGTCATGGGCCATCTCCCCGGGAACTCCTGCACGTTGCGTATGCGGCCGATGAGCAGACCTAGATACCTCCTTCAAAAAGGCAGGTGCTTACCAGTCCAAGCCGGCGCGCGCCGCTCAGTCGCCGACGTCTATTAAGCTTCGGCTGATGCATACGACGTAGAACGCCCATACTATGCCCACGTGATGGTTAGTGATATCGGGCCAGAGGCCCCTTGCTACGTCTTGAGCTTGCGTTGGTTTTCCCCGAAGAGTAAGGGATGATGCAGCAAAGTAGCGTAAGTATTTCCCTCAGTTTTTGAGAACGAAGGTATCAATCCAGTACGAGGCCACGCTCAAGTCCCTCGTACCTGCATAAAACGATAGCTACTCGCAACCAACGTGATTAGGGGTTGTCAATCCCTTCGCGGTCACTTACGAGAGTGAGATCTGATAGATATAATATTTTTGGTATAAAGATGCAAAGTAAAAAGTAAAAGCAAAGTAAAAAAGCAACGCAAGATTAAAGTGATGGAGATTGATATGATGAGAATAGACCCGGGGCCATAGGTTTCACTAGTGGCTTCTCTCAAGAGCATAAGTATTCTACGGTGGGTGAACAAATTACTGTTGAGCAATTGACAGAATTGAGCATAGTTATGAGAATATCTAGGCATGATAATGTATATAGGCATCACGTCCATGACAAGTAGACCGAAACGATTATGCATCTACAACTATTACTCCACTCATCGACCGCTATCCAGCATGCATCTAGAGTATTAAGTTAAAAACAGAGTAACGCCTTAAGCAAGATGACATGATGTAGAGAGATAAATTCATGCAATATGAAATAAACCCCATCTTGTTATCCTCGATGGCAACGATGCAATACGTGCCTTGCTGCCCCTTCTTTCACTGGGAAAGGACACCGCAAGATCGAACCAAAAGCTAAGCACTTCTCCCATGGCAAGAACCAAACGGATAATTCGAAGAGACTTGCAAAGATAACCAATCATACATAAAAAAATTCAGAGAAGATTCAAATATTATTCATAGATAGACTTGATCATAAACCCACAATTCATCGGTCTCAACAAACACACCGCAAAAAGAAGATTACATCGAATAGATCTCCACAAGAGAGGGGGAGAACTTTGTATTGAGATTCAAAGAGAGAGAAGAAGCCATCTAGCTACTAACTATGGACCCGAAGGTCTGAGGTAAACTACTCACACTTCATCGGAGAGGCTAGGATGATGTAGAAGCCCTCCGTGATGACGACCCTCTTCCTGCGAAGCTCCGGAACAGGCCCCAAGATGGGATCTCGTGGATACAGAAAGTTGCGGCGGTGGAATTAGGTTTTTGGCTCCTGTCCTGCTCGTTTGGGGGTACGTGTGTATATATAGGAGGAAGAAGTACGTCGGAGGTGCAACGAGGGGCCCACGAGGCAGGGGGGCGCGCCCTAGGGGGGCGCCCCCCACCCTCGTGACCGCCTCTTTTGTTCCTTGGAGCAGGGTCCAAGTCTCCTGAATCACGTTTGGTGAGAAAATCACGTTCCCGAAGATTTTATTCCGTTTGGACTCCGTTTGATATTCTGTTTCTCCGAAACACTGAAATAGGCAAATACAACAATTCTGGGCTGGGCCTCCGGTTAATAGGTTAGTCCCAAAAATAATATAAAAGTGGAAAATAAAGCCTAATATATTCCAAAATAGTAGATAATATAGCATGGAGCGATAAAAAATAATATCAGGCATCCCCAAGCTTAATTCCTGCTCATCCTCGAGTAGGTAAATGATAAAAAGAGAAATTTTGATGCGGAGTGCTACTTGGCATAATTTCAATGCAAATCTTCTTAATTGTGGTATGAATATTCAGATTAGAAAGATTCAAGACAAAAGTTTATATTGACATAAAAGTAATAATACTTCAAGCATACTAACAAAGCAATTATGTCTTCTCAAAAAAACATGGCCAAAGAAAGTTATCCCTACAAAATCATATAGTCTGGCTATGCTCCATCTTCACCACACAAAGTATTTAAATCATGCACAACCCCGATGACAAGCCAAGCAATTGTTTCATACTCTAACTTTTTCAAAACTTTTTCAATCTTCACGCAATACATGAGCGTGAGCCATGTATATAGCACTATAGGTGGAATAGAATGGTGGTTGTGGAGAAGACAAAAAGGAGGGGAAGATAGTCTCACATCAACTAGGCGTATCAATGGGCTACGGAGATGCCCATCAATAGATATCAATGTGAGTGAGTAGGGATTGCCATGCAACGGATGCACTAGAGCTATAAATGTATGAAAGCTCAACAAAAGAAACTAGTGGGTGTGCATCCAACTTGCTTGCTCACGAAGACCTAGGGAAATTTTGAGGAAGCCCATCATTGGAATATACAAGCCAAGTTCTATAATGTAAAATTCCCACTTGTATATGAAAGTGACAACATAGGAGACTCTCTATATGAAGAACATGGTGCTACTTTGAAGCACATTATATGAGACTCGCTATATCATGGTGCTACTTTGAAGCACAAGTGTGTAAAAAAGGATAGTAGCATTGCCCTTTTTTTGGGCCTTCCTTTTTTTCTTTGGCCTTTCTCTTTTTTTGGGACAATGCTCTATTGAATGATGATCATCACACTTCTATTTATTTACAACTCAATGATTACAACTTGATTCTAAAACAAAGTATGACTCTATATGGATGCCTCCGGCGGTGTACCGGGATATGCAATGAATCAAGGGTGACAAGTATGAATAAATTATGAACGGTGGCTTTGCCACAAATACTACGTCAACTACATGATCATGCTAACCAATATGACAATGATGAATGTGTCATGATGAACTAGATGGTGGAAAGTTGCATGGCAATATATCTCGGAATGGCTATGGAATGCCATAATAGGTAGGTATGGTGGCTGTTTTGAGGAAGGTATATGGTAGGTGTATGATACCGGTGAAAGGTGCGCGGTATTAGAGAGGCTAGCAAAGGTGGAAGGGTGAGAGTGCGTATAATCCATGGACTCAACATTAGTCATAAAGAACTCATATACTTATTGCAAAAATCTAGAAGTTATCAAAGCAAAGTATTACGCGCATGCTCCTAGGGGGGATAGATTGGTAGGAAAAGACCATCGCTCGTCCCCGACCGCCACTCATAAGGAAGACAATCAATAAATAAATCATGCTCCGACTTCATCACATAACGGTTCACCATACGTGCATGCTACGGGAATCACAAACTTTAACACAAGTATTCTTTAACTTCATAACTACTCAACTAGCATGACTTTAGTATTATCACCTCCATGTCTCAAAAAAATTATCATGCTTCAATATTTTCTTAGTATTCAACACACTCAAAAGAAAGTTTCACAAATCTTGAATACCAAGCATATTATTATTAAGCAAATTACATGCTATTAAGAGACTCTCAAAATAATTTAAGTGAAGCCAGATAGATCAATAGTTTCTTTAAAACAAATCCACCACGGTGCTCTAAAAGATCTAAGTGAAGCACATAGAGCAAAATTATAATGCTCAAAAGATATAAATGAAGCACATAGAGCAGAAGTACATAGCTCAAAACATATAAGTGAAGCACATAGAGCAAAACTACTTAGTTGAAAAGATATAAGTGAAGCACATAGAGTATTCAATCAAATTTTAATTCATGTATGGCTCTCTCAAAAGGTGTGTACAGCAAGGATGATTGTGGAATACTAATACACAAAGACACAAATAATACAAGACGCTCCAAGCAAAACACATATCATGTTGGTGAATAAAAATATAGTTCCAAGTAAATTACCGATGGAAGTGGGCGAAAGAGGGGATGCCTTCCGGGGCATCCCCAAGCTTTGACTTTTTGGTGTCCTTGGATTATATTGGGGGTTCCATGGGCATCCCCAAGCTTAGGCTCTTGCCACTCCTTGTTCCATGATCCATCAAAAGAATTCACCCAAAACTTGAAAACTTCACAAGACAAAACTCAAAATAGAAAACTCGTGAGCTCCGTTAGCGAAAGAAAACAAAAGACCACCTCAAGGTACTGTAATGAACTCATTTTTTATTTATATTGGTGTTAAACCTACTTTATTCCAACTTCTCTATGGATTATAAACTATTTTACTAGCATAGATTCATCAAAATAAGCAAACAACGCACGAAAAACAGAATCTGTCAAAAACAGAACAGTCTTTAGTAATCTGTAGCTAGCGCAAGATCTGGATCCCCAAAAATTCTAAAATAAATTTCTGGACGTGAGGAATTTATATATTAATCATCTTCAAAAAGAATTAACTAAATATCACTCTTCAAATAAAAATGACATCAGTTCTCGTGAGCGCTAAAGTTTCTGTTGTTTTACAGCAAGTTCAACAAGACTTTCCCCAAGTCTTCCCAACGGTTCTACTTGGCACAAACACTAATTAAACACAAAAAACACAACCAAAACAGAGGCTAGATAATTTATTTATTACTAAGCAGGAGCAAAAATCAAGGAATAAAAATAAAATTGGGTTGCCTCCCAACAAGCGCTATCGTTTAACGGCCCTAGCTAGGCATAAAAGCGAGTATGGATCTAGGTATTGCCATGTTTGGTAGGCAATCCATAAGTGGCTTTCATGATAGTTTAATATGGTAATTTTATTTTATTTCTTGGAAAGTTTTCAATGCCCTTTTTAATGAAATTGAAATCTAATATTCCCTTCCTTCATATCAATAATCGCACCAACCGTTCTAAGGAAAGGTCTACCAAGAATAATAGGGCAAGAAGGATTGCTATCTATATCAAGAACAATGAAATCTACGGGCACATAATTTCTATTTGCAACAATAAGAACATCATTAATCCTTCCCATAGGTTTCTTAATAGTGGTATCCACAAGATGCAAGTTTAGAGAGCAATCATCAAAATTACGGAAATCTAGCAAATCACACAAAGTTTTGGGAATAGTGGAGACACTAGCACCCAAATCACACAAAGCATAAAACTCATGATCTTTAATTTTAATTTTAATAATTGGTTCCAACTCATCACAGCATTTTCTAGGGATAGAAACTTTCAACTCAAGTTTTTCTTCATAAGATTACATCAAGGCATCAACAATATGTTCGGTGAAGGCTTTATTTTGACTATAAGCATGTGGAGAATTTAGCATGGATTGCAACAAGGAAATACAATCAATTAAAGAGCAATTTTCATAATTAAATTCCTTGAAATCCAATATAGTGGGTTTAGCAACATCTAGATTTTTATTTCCTTCAATCCCACTTGCATCAATTTCATCATTAAGATCTAAATACTCCGAATTTTTAGAATGCCTTCTAGGTAAAGGAAGATCATATTCAGTTTCATCAAGATTCATATTGCAAAATAAAGATTTAATAGGAGACAAATCAATAACTTTTAGATCTTCATCTTGATTTTCATAGGAATTGGAAGAACACGCTTTAATAAAGGCGTCTTTGGGAGCACACATCCTAGCGGTTCTTTCCTTGCACTCATCAATGGAAATTCTCATGGCTTTGAGAGAGTCATTGATATCATGCTTAGGAGGAATAGATCTAAGCTTTAAAGAATCAATCTCATGAGAAATTCTATCAACGTTTCTAGCCAAATCATCAACTTTAAGCAATTTCTCTTCAAGCAAAGCATTAAAATTCTTTTGCGAATTCATAAATTATTTAACACTATTCTCAAATTCAGAGGGCATCTTATTATAATTTCCATAAGAGTTGTTGTAGGAATTCCCAAAATTATTAGAGGGATTACTTGGATATTGCCTAGGATTAAAATTCCCTCTAGAAGCATTGTTACCAAAATTATTCCTACCAACAAAATTCACGTCCATAGATTCATTGTTATTCTCAATCAAAGTAGATAAAGGCATATCATTAGGATCAGAAGAAACACTCTTAGTAGCAAATAATTTCATAAGTTCATCCATCTTTCCACTGAACACATTAATTTCTTCTATCGCATGCACCTTTTATTAGAAGATCTTTCAGTATGCCATTGAGAATAATTAACCATAATATTAGCTAGGAGTTTAGTTGCATCTCCTAAAGTGATTTCCATAAAAGTGCCTCCCGCGGCCGAATCTACAAGATTTTTAGAAGCAAAATTCAATCCGGCATAAAAATTTTGTATGATCATCCACAAATTCAAACCATGAGTAGGGCAATTACGTATCATTAATTTCATTCTCTCCCAATCTTGTGCAACATGTTCATGATCAAGTTGTTTAAAGTTCATAATATCGTTTCTAAGAGAGATGACCTTAGCAGGAGGAAAATACTTAGAGATAAAAGCATCTTTGCACTTGTTCCATGAATCAATACTATTCTTAGGCAAAGACGAAAACCATGCTTTAGCATGATCTCTAAGCGAAAAAGGAAATAGCTTCAATTTAAGGACATCATTATCGACATCTTTTTTCTTTTGCATATCACATAAATCAACGAAGCTATTCAGATGAGTAGCGGCATCTTCACTAGGAAGGCCGGCGAATTGATCTTTCATAACAAGATTCAACAAAGCAGTATTAATTGCACAAGATTCAGCATCGGTAAGAGGAGCAATCGGAGTGCGAAGGAAATCATTATTATTGGTATTGGTGAAGTCACACAATTTAGTATTATCTTGAGCCATCGCGACAAACAAGCAATCTAACACACGAGCAAACAAAAAGGCAAGCGGGTAAAAAGAGGCAAATAGAGAGGGAGGATAGAGAGAGAGGGGGCGAATAAAACGGAAATGGTGAAGTGGGGGAGAGGAAAACGAGAGGCAAATGGCAAATAATGTAATGCGAGAGATAGGAATTGCGATGGGTACTTGGTATGTTGACTTTTTGCGTAGACTCCCCGGCAACGGTGCCAGAAATCCTTCTTGCTACGTCTTGAGATTGCGTTGGTTTTCCCCGAAGAGGAAGGGATGATGCAACAGAGTAGCGTGAGTATTTCCCTCGGTTTTTGAGGACCAAGGTATCAATCCAGTAGGAGGCCACGCTCAAGTCCCTCGTACCTGCACAAAACAATAGCTACTTACAACCAATGTGATTAGGGGTTGTCAATCCCTTCACGGTCACTTACGAGAGTGACATCAGATAGATATAATATTTTTGGTATAAAGATGCAAAGTAAAAAGTAAAAGCAAAGTAAAAAGCAAAGCAAGATTAAAGTGATGGAGATTGATATGATGAGAATAGACCCAGGGGCCATAGGTTTCACTAGTGGCTTCTCTCAAGAGCATAAGTATTCTACGGTGGGTGAACAAATTACCGTTGAGCAATTGACAGAATTGAGCATAGTTATGAGAATATCTAGGCATGATCATGTATATAGGCACCACGTCCGTGACAAGTAGATCGAAACGATTCTGCATCTACTACTATTACTCCACTCATCGACCGCTATCCAGCATGCATCTAGAGTATTAAGTTAAAAACAGAGTAACGCCTTAAGCAAGATGACATGATGTAGAGAGATAAATTCATGCAATATGAAATAAACCCCATCTTGTTATCGTCGATGGCAATGATGCAATACGTGCCTTGCTGCCCCTTCTGTCACTGGGAAAGGACGCCGCAAGATCGAACCCAAAGCTAAGCACTTCTCCCATGGCAAGAACTACCAATCTAGTTGGCCAAACCAAACGGATAATTCGAAGAGACTTGCAAAGATAACCAATCATACATAAAAGAATTCAGAGAAGATTCAAATATTATTCATAGATAGACTTGATCATAAACCCACAATTCATCGGTCTCAACAAACACACCGCAAAAAAGAATATTACATCCAATAGATCTCCACAAGAGAGGGGGAGAACTTTGTATGGAGATTCACAGAGAGAGAAGAAGCCATATAGCTACTAAGACCCGAAGGTCTGAGGTAAACTACTCACACTTCATCGGAGAGGCTAGGATGATGTAGAAGCCCTCCATGATGATGGCCCTCCTTCGGCGGAGCTCCAGAACAGGCCCCAAGATGGGATCTCGTGGATACAGAAAGTTGCGGCGGTGGAATTAGGTTTTTGCCTCCTATCCTGATCATTTGGGGGTACGTGTGTATATATAGGAGGAAGAAGTACGCCGGAGGAGCAACGAGGGGCCCAAGAGGCAGGGGGCGCGCCCTTGGGGGGGCGCCCCCACCCTCGTGACCGCCTCTCTTGTTCCTTGGAGCAGGGTCCAAGTCTGCTGAATCACGTTCGGTGAGAAAATCACGTTCCCGAAGATTTTATTCCGTTTGGACTCCGTTTGATATTCTGTTTCTCCGGAACACTAAAATAGGCAAAAACAACAATTCTGGGCTGGGCCTCCGGTTAATAGGTTAGTCCCAAAAATAATATAAAAGTGGAAAATAAAGCCCAATATAGTCCAAAATAGTAGATAATATAGCATGGAGCAATCAAATATTATAGATACGTTGGAGACGTATCAGGCATCCCCAAGCTTAATTCCTGCTCGTCCTCGAGTAGGTAAATGATAAAAAGAGAATTTTTGATGCGGAGTGCTACTTGGCATAATTTCAATGCAAATCTTCTTAATTGTGGTATGAATATTCAGATTAGAAAGATTCAAGACAAAAGTTTATATTGACATAAAAATAATAATACTTCAAGCATACTAACAAAGCAATTATGTCTTCTCAAAATAACATGGCCAAAGAAAGTTATCCCTACAAAATCATATAGTCTAGCTATGCTCCATCTTCACCACACAAAGTATTTAAATCATGCACAACCCCGATGACAAGCCAAGCAATTGTTTCATACTCTAACTTCTCCAAAACTTTTTCAATCTTCATGTAATACATGAGCGTGAGCCATGTATATAGCACTATAGGTGGAATAGAATGGTGGTTGTGGATAAGACAAAAAGGAGGGGAAGATAGTCTCACATCAACTAGGCGTATCAACGGGCTATGGAGATGCCCATCAATAGATATCAATGTGAGTTAGTAGGGATTGCCATGCAATGGATGCACTAGAGCTATAAATGTATGAAAGCTCAACAAAAGAAACTAGTGGGTGTGCATCCAACTTGCTTGCTCACGAAGACCTAGGGCAATTTTGAGGAAGCCCATCATTGGAATATACAAGCCAAGTTCTATAATGTAAAATTCCCACTAGTATATGAAAGTGACAACATATGAGACTCTCTATATGAAGAACATGGTGCTACTTTGAAGCACATTATATGAGACTCGCTATATCATGGTGCTACTTTGAAGCACACGTGTGGAAAAAAGGATAGTAGCATTGCCCCTTTTTTTTCTTTGGCCTTTCTCTTTTTTGGGACAATGCTCTATTGAATGATGATCATCACACTTTTATTTATTTACAACTCAATGATTACAACTTGATTCGAAAACAAAGTATGACTCTATATGGATGCCTCCGGCGGTGTACAGGGATATGCAATGAATCAAGAGTGACAAGTATGAATAAATTATGAACGGTGGCTTTGCCACAAATACTATGTCAACTACATGATCATGCTAAGCATTATGACAATGATGAATGTGTCATGATGAACTAGATGGTGGAAAGTTGCATGGCAATATATCTCGGAATGGCTATGGAAATGCCATAATAGGTAGGTATGGTGGCTGTTTTGAGGAAGGTATATGGTAGGTGTATGATACCGGCGAAAGGTGCACGGTATTAGAGAGGCTAGCAAAGGTGGAAGGGTGAGAGTGCGTATAATCCATGGATTCAAAATTAGTCATAAAGAACTTATATACTTATTGCAAAAATCTAGAAGTTATCAAAGCAAAGTATTACGCGCATGCTCCTAGGGGGATAGATTGGTAGGAAAAGACCATCGCTCGTCCCCGACTGCCACTCATAAGGAAGACAATCAATAAATAAATCATGCTCCGACTTCATCACATAACGGTTCACCATACGTGCATGCTACGGGAATCACAAACTTTAACACAAGTATTCTTTAAATTGACAACTACTCAACTAGCAGGACTTTAATATTATCACCTCCATATCTCAAAAAAATTATCATGCTTCAATCTGTTCTTAGTATTCAGCACACTCAAAAGAAAGTTTCACAAATCTTGAATACCAAGCATATTATTATTAAGCAAATTACCATGCTATTAAGAGACTCTCAAAATAATTTAAGTGAAGCAAGAGAGATCAATCGTTTCTTTAAAAAAAATCCACCACCGTGCTCCAAAAGATCTAAGTGAAGCACATACAGCAAAATTATAATGCTCAAAAGATATAAGTGAAGCACATAGAGCAAAACTACATAGCTCAAAAGATATAAGTGAAGCACATAGAGCAAAACTACTTCGCTCAAAAGATATAAGTGAAGCACATAGAGTATTATTTCAAATTTTAATTCATGTACGGCTCTCTCCGAAGGTGTGTACAGCAAGGATGACTGTGGCATACTAAGACACAAAGACACATAGACACAAATAATACAAGACGCTCCAAGCAAAACACATATCATGTTGGTGAATAAAAATATAGTTCCAAGTAAATTACCGATGGAAGTGGACGAAAGAGGGGATGCCTTCCGGGGCATCCCCAAGCTTTGACTTTTTGGTGTCCTTGGATTATCTTGGGGGTGCCATGGGAATCCCCAAGCTTAGGCTCTTGCCACTCCTTGTTCCATGATCCATCAAAAGAATTCACCCAAAACTTGAAAACTTCACAAGACAAAACTCAAAATAGAAAACTCGGGAGCTTCATTAGCGAAAGAAAACAAAAGACCACCTCAAGGTACTGTAATGAACTCATTATTTATTTATATTGGTGTTAAACCTACTGTATTCCAACTTCTATATGGATTATAAACTATTTTACTAGCCAGAGATTCATCAAAATAAGCAAACAACACACGAAAAACAGAATCTGTCAAAAACAGAACAGTCTGTAGTAATCTGTAGCTAGCGCAAGATCTGGAACCCCCAAAATTCTAAAATAAATTGGTGGACGTGAGGAATTTATATATTAATCATATGCAAAAGGAATTAACTAAATATAACTCTTCAAATAAAAATTACAGCAGTTCTCGTGAGTGCTAAAGTTTCTGTTTTTTACAGCAAGTTCAACAAGACTTTCCCCATGTCTTCCCAACGGTTCTACTTGGCACAAACACTAATAAACACAAAAAACACAACAAAAACAGAGGATAAATAAATAATTTATTACTAAGCAGGAGCAAAAAGCAAGGAATAAAAATAAAATTGGGTTGCCTCCCAACAAGCGCTATCATTTAACGCCCCTAGCTAGGCATAAAAGCGAGGATAGATCTAGGTATTGCCATCTTTGGTAGGCAATCCATAAGTGGCTCTCATGATAGTTTCATATGGTAATTTTATTTTCTTTCTTGGAAAGTGTCCCATGCCATTTTTTAATGGAAATTGAAATCTAATATCCCCTTCCTTCATATCAATAATCGCACCAACCGATCTAAGGAAAGATCTACCAAGAATAATAGGGCAAGAAGGATTGCAATCTATATCAAGAACAATGAAATCTACGGGCACATAATTTCTATTTGCAACAATAAGAACATCATTAATCCTTCCCATAGGTTTCTTAGTAGTGGTATCCGCAAGATGCAAGTTTAGAGAGCAATCATCAAAATTACGGAAATCTAGCAAATCACACAAAGTTTTGGGAATGGTGGAGACACTAGCACCCAAATCACACAAAGCGTAAAACTCATGATCTTTAATTTTAATTTTAATAGTTGGTTCCCACTCATCATAGAGTTTTCTAGGGATAGAAACTTTCAACTCAAGTTTTTCTTCATAAGATTACATCAAGGCATCAACAATATGTTCGGTGAAGGCTTTATTTTGACTATAAGCATGTGGAGAATTTAGCACGGATTGCAACAAGGAAATACAATCAATTAAAGAGAAATTTTCATAATTAAATTCCTTCAAATCCAATATAGTGGGTTTAGCAACATCTAGATTTTTATTTCCTTCAATCCCACTTTCATCAATTTCATCATTAAGATCTAAATACTCCGAATTTTTAGAACGCCTTCTAGGTAAAGGAAGATCATATTCAGTTTCATCAAGATTCATATTGCAAAATAAAGATTTAATAGGAGACACATCAATAACTTTTAGATCATCATCTTGATCTTCATCTTGATTAATATTGATGATATGGGTAGTACAAGAGTAGATCTACCACGAGATCAGAGAGGCTAAACCCTAGAAGCTAGCCTATGGTATGATTGTATGTTCGTCCTATGGACTAAAACCCTTCGGTTTATATAGACACCGGGCAGGGTTATGGTTACACAAGGTCGGTTAGAAAGGAGGAGATATCCATATCCGTATTGCCTAGCTTGCCTTCCACGCCAAGTAGAGTCCCACTCGGACACGAGACGAAGTCTTAAATCTTGTATCTTCGTAGTCTGTCAGTCCGGCCAAAGGATATAGTCCGGCTGTCCGGAGACCCCCTAATCCAGGACTCCCTCAGTAGGCCCTGAACCAAGCTTCAATGACGATGAGTCCGGCGTGTAGTATTGTCTTCGGCATTGCAAGGCGGGTTCCTCCTCCGAATACATCATAGAAGAATTTGAATATGAGGATAGTGTCCGACCCTGCAACATAAGTTCCACATACTTCTGTAGAGAGAATAATATTTTTGCAAATCTAATTTGCTGACTTGTTTTGACAGTATGACGTTATGTCATGGCCCGATGATTATTCGAACTTTTCCTTTAACTAGCCCAGCACATAACGCGAGGCAGTTTTTCGACACGTCTTGTCAAAGCAGAGATCGTGTCCCCTTATTACGGGATTCTCATCAATACGGGCGTGGGTAACCCAACCGCGCCATCGATTACGGCGCTTGGGGGATGAGCGAGTTTTACCAGGAAAGTGGGGACGCTTAGTTTCGTCGCCCATATAAAGGGATAAAGATTCACCTTTTCATCCACGCCTTCTTCCTCCTTTGTTCATCCGTTTTCGCACACTCGAGCTCTAGCGCCCAAGCCCGCACTTCCCACCTCCACCTTCTTCAACCATGTCCGGAGCGGGAAGCAGGTGGATGGTTTCCTCTGTCACGGAGGGAGACGTCAAGAAGCTGCGCGGAGCCGGATACTTAGCTGCGAATATCGCGCATCGGCTGCCCGCTGTGGGGCAGATCGTCCCTACCCCGGAACCTCACGAGAGGGTAGTTTTCCTCCACCACTTCCTCCGCGGACTGGGGTTTCCCCTCCATCCGTTCGTCCGCGGTCTCATGTTCTACTATGGGCTGGACTTTCATGATCTGGCCCGAACTTCGTCCTCAACATTTCGGCGTTCATTGTCGTGTGTGAGGCTTTCCTCCGCATCCGGCCCCACTTCGGCCTGTGGTTAAAGACCTTCAATATCAAGCCGAAGGTGGTACGAGGCCAACAAGCAGAATGCGGTAGAGCCATGGTGGGAAAGATGCCCAACGTTATATGGCTCGAAGGCTCCTTTGTGGAGACAATAAAGGGATGACAATCGGCATGGTTCTACATCATTGAGCCGCGCGACGCCAAATGGGCGACAGCCCCCGAGTTTCGATCCGGATTCCCTACATGGCTCATTTCCTGGAAAGAGAAGGGCTTGTCGTGGGGTTCATCAGTGGAGCTGGATGGACTCTAGAAATGTATCCGGAGTATGGCAAGCAAGAAGCTCAAGCTTGTCAACATAGTCCAGGTTATGCTCATCCGCCGGATCCTCCCGTGTCAACAACGGGATTTTAACTTGTGGGAGTTCGACCCGGCCCGGCACCAGACTCTGAGCGAGCTCTTTGATATGACGCACAAGGACGTATGGAAGGTGCTGTTCAAGGGCGCCGAGGTCCCTCCTTCTCTCGCCGAGGACCGTGGACTAAGCGCAAAGTGCCTAGCGCGTTCGGTGAGTTTAATACGTCCCGTAGGACATTTATTTCCCCTAGATTAATCATGTGCGGGGTCTAATCTCCATGCCTTTGACAGGACTGGGTGGAGACGTCGGGGCAGATTAACTGTCCGACCCCTTTGCCCGAAGACACTGCGGGCGCTCTCCAGACGGAGATGCTGACTCCGGCTCCTTACAGGGTGCCGGAGAAGACCAAGAAGGCCAAGGGAACCCGAAAGAGTTCCCGGCGCCAGGTGTTATCGGACTCGTCGTCCGATAACTCTGCGGTACACTCCTCCCCGATGACGAGGAGGAAGAAGAAGATGCTCCCCCTCCAGGTGGGGAAGACAAGAAAAGGAAGGCCGTCCCGACTGTGGGGGCCGAAGGGTCCAAGAAGGGAAGGACTCTCCTTCCGGACAGCTCCACCGCCGCCGATGAAGACGAAGACAAGTGGTTGCCCAGGGCCAAGCCCCTGGGGAGATTGTAAGTATTCGGGTACCAGAGTAACTCATAGTATTCCTTTGTCGCACTGCTTTCCCTAATGCCGAACATAATTATGCAGGCCGCCGCGAGCCAGTATCGATGTATCATCGGACGGCTCCCTGGGCTCGTCGGACAAGGATAGCGATCCAGTCCCGACCGCCACCTCCCCTCATCCTGCTGACGACGCCGAGGTGCTGTCTCAAGAGGCACCGGGTCGAGGGGAGACAGTCCTGGAGGCACCTCAAGGCGACCTTCCAGACTCCGGGAGCCGAGGGGACGGGGCCCCTAAGAGCTCCGAGTTCGGACCTCAGCCGAACACCGCGCCGAAACCTCCAGTGGTTCCGGGCTCGAGCAGGCGGCCTCCTTCTAAGAGGGGCAAGACGCTTGTGCCGGTGACCTCTGTCCATCTAGAGGTGCCGGACAATCTGCTGGAAGCGCTTCGCAGCGCTTCTATCGACGAGGAGCACCGCACTATCATGAGTGCGGTGATCCAGAAGGTTCAGTCCGCCAAGAGCGGATTGACTGAAGCCTGTGCCAGCCTTCTAACAGGCTTTGAGGTAAGTGTTTTAAGATGTAGTAGAAATATTACCGCATAGACAGTAGCCCCTGATGCTTTGTTCGGTGTTCACAAAGAAAAGCCGAACAGAGGATCAAATAATATCGCAGGAGTCTAATATAAGTATGTCAATATGCATATGCAGGCTTCGCTGCTGGCGTCCGCCGTACTGACTGCGGAGGTCGCCGTACTGAAGCAGGACCTCGAGGGGTCCAGGAAAGAGCTCGGCCTTGTCAAGAGGCAGCTCGAGGAGAACAAGGGTAAGTAATACCCTGTCTATAGATATGTATGTATAAAAGAAGAAGCGATTGCAAAATGATAGGATCATCGTATATTCGCCAGGGGCCACGACCTAGGTGGCGACCCTGAAGCAAGCGCTAACCAAGGCCGAAGATAACGCGGCCAAGGGGCGCACCGAGCAAGAGAAGCACGAGGCTCGGGTGGGCGAGGTGCAGCAAGAGCTCCAGGCTCTCATGGCGAAGCACGAGGCGTTGGAGCTTGACTCAAAGACGCGGGAGTCTGAGCTTGCCACGGCCCTCGAGAGCGCAAAAAGTGCCAAGGCTGAAGCCCAAAGGGCCCTCCAGGAGATCGACGCAATGAAGAAGATAGCGGAGGGTAAGGCTTTCTATATGCAAAGCAAGCATGTAAAAGTAAATTACCGATTACTTACCCGAATCCCGAGCTCTCCAGGAGCATTCGCAGATTTGCCCCGTAGAGTGTCCGATGCCGCACAATTTTACCAGGCCGAGGATGGAATCTCAACGGAGAAGCTGTTCTGGTCTCAGTATGCTGAGGCCGAACACCCGATGCCAATGAGCGACCAACTGAAGTAGATGGTCGAGCTACATAAGGCCGCCGATCAGGCCATAAAGGGCTTTATAGTCTGGCGGTGGCCTGGGGACGCCCTTCCGAACAGCTTCTTCGGCCTGGTGAGGCGGCTTGTGGATGCCTGTCCGCGGCTGGAGGTCGTCAAGCGATCTGTCTGCATTGAGGGTGCACGCCGGGCTTTCGCCCGTGTGAAATTGTATTGGGTCAAGCTAGACGCCATGAAGCTGATCAAGGAGGGGCCGCCGGAGGGCAAGGAGCACCGCCACCCCGAGATGTACTATGAGGGTGTTCTGCCGGGTGCCTGTCTCATGGTGGACGAGTGTTCAAAAGATGTAATATTTGAGTGAGACTTGCTCGTTTTATCCTGTATTTATGAAAACTTGTTTCATATGCGCTATGCAACGCTCTTTTGAATTTAAAATATTACCTTCTGTTTGGTCGTTTATCAATCTGAGAGATGGCTAGTCCTCGGCTTCTGCCCCCATGCCACGAGTGCTGGGGTGTTCGGGATAAATCTGAGCACTCTTGTTCCCATATTTGGGTCCTTCGAGGGAGGTGCTCAGCACAACGAACAAGGCAACCAGACTAATAATGCTTTATCACTCTCACTTAGCCATAGAATTCTACAATTTTAAATTTCGGCGAAGCCCCTGGTATTCGGAAGGCCGAAATCGGAGCGCAATACACGCCTTTAAGGCGGACAGGGCCGGCCCCTCGCCCTAAGAGACATAAGTCTTTAGGGACTCGAAAACCTCGCCGAACAGCGACCAGTCTCTCGCCTTATCATGATAGTCAGTTTTAGCTTTCCTACTGAGGTGCTAAGCCTGGAAGAACCGGGGCACAATCGCAGTAGTTCTCCTAGCGCTACCTTAGCCGATGGAGCGGAACATAAGGTACCAAAACATAGGAGTCGGGCAAACCCAACATTTGACCAAAGACATGATTCAGAGCTGATGCATATAATGCTATAAGTTCGGGGTGCCGCACTTGTGAAGGTGTTCGGACTTTTCACACCATGTTGTGGGGTACGTAAGCCCCTGGTGTATTGGCCGTACCAAAGTGTACGG
>NC_041384.1:679701371-679741134 GCF_002162155.2 Triticum dicoccoides | reverse complement strand
TATATAACAAGAATGCAATAATAGTCGTCATGCATTGTTTATTAAAAAATTGCGTTAAAGCAGAGTGATACAGATAGTGTGATAAGCAAAGAGTAGGACTATGTCCCTTCCAAGGGAAAGCTGAGGAATGATATTAAATCAAATATTTCGCTCGTTACTGTAATCCACATGGGAATTCCGTGGTATGACGTAGCTATCTGCCTCCTTGGTTGCTGCATCGTGTGTTTGGCAATAGTGTTGCCGGACAGTGTTTTCAGAGATTAATGTCCTGAAAAAAAAGAGAAAAATAACCGAACGGGAAGCCCCTAGTGTGGTTTAAGCCATGTCTTGGGGCGTGCCGCAGTTGTGCCCCCCTCCCCACCTGTGCCCATGGTATTTTTAATGCGTAATTATGTACGTGTGGCACGAGCTTCGTCGTTGGGCTGGGATTGGGGTGGCCGCCGTATTGCTACACGAGCTGAGATCGCGCCAGGCGGTCTATTTGCCGATTGCTCCGAGCGCGCTTGAAGGTGTCCGGGCTTTGAAGCGCCGAACTGGTCGATTGCCTTGAGAGGCTGCTTTGTGCTTCTGCTGCGAGGGCCGTGGTGTGCTCCTCTGTTCGGAGAGAGCGCTCTGTGTTTCCATTGACTGTAATAACTCTGCGAGGTCCTGGCATCTTGAGCTTGAGGTATGCATAATGCGGTACCGCATTGAATCTAGCAAATGCGGTTCGCCCGAGCAACACGTGATAACCACTGCAGAACGGGACTATATCGAAGATTAACTCTTCGCTTCGGAAGTTATCCGGGGATCCGAAGACCACTTCCAGTGTAATTGAGCCTGTGCAATGGGCCTCTACACCTGGAATGATGCCTTTAAAGGTCGTTTTTGTGGGTTTGATCCTTGAGGGGTCTATACCCATTTTGCGCACTGTGTCCTGATAAAGCAGGTTCAGGCTGCTGCCCTGAAATTTGTTGAGGAATGCGGCCTCTAGATCTTCGCTACAGTTGATGGAGTCCGCTGGCAAGCTGTTAAGCCAAGGCTGCGCTGGTCCTTTGAGCTTTAGTGGGAGATATTTGATGGCGTGTAAGTCATCACCACGGGCCATGTGGATGTGTAGAAGGAAATCCTCAATCCATACCGCGAGATCTGTTGTGCTGTCGTATGATTCCATATTTATAGGTTTGAAACCTTCTGGGAATTGATGATCCATTACTTCGTCCGTGAAGCATAAGGGGTGTGCGGCGCCTCTATATTGGGCTATATCGCGACGCAGCTCGAATGGGTCTTGCCCGCTGTGTTCGGCCTAGCCGGATTTGCTTTTACTGTATCCGGTGTGACGTTTATCGTCTCACAGAGTTGTGCGCCCTCGTGATCCGTAGATCGATCTTGCATGCTTTGCTTTGTCCTCCAATATGTCTCACAGGTTTGGCGTATCTCCCCATGCCTTTTTATTTGAATGGCGTCGGGGTGAAGGCTGAGTTTTTGGCTAGAATGCCTCTCTGTCGCGACCATGAGGTGGCCGATCAGCCGTATTATACGCTTCTTCCTCCAGTCGGGGTAGTAACCTGCACTTTGGGTAATTCTTGGAGGGGCGCTCGAGTTTATATTCCTCGGTCGCGAGGACTTCAGTCCATCTGTCAGCTAGCAGATCTTGATCAGCTTGAAGCTGCTGCTGCTTTTTCTTCAGGCTATTTGCCGTGGCCATAAGCCGGCGCTTGAAGCGCTCTTGTTCGACGGGATCCTCTGGTACGGCGAATTCATCATCGCCGAGGCTTGCCTCGTCTTCGGAGGGGGCATGTAATTGTCATCCTCCTCCTCTCCGTCTGCCGCTCTCTCAGGAGGGCTGGCTCCTCCATCCTCCTGCTCTAAATCTTGCTGGAGGGGATTGTTGTTGTCTACGGCACTATCCGGAGTGTTATTATCTCCTGTGCCGGTATCACCACTTTTGCTTTGGCGGGACTTAGAGCGGCGCCGCTGACGTCGACACTTGGGTTGCTTCTTGGAGGGGTCATCCTCCGTTATCTCGTCGCCATTGCCTTCTTTGGGTGTATCCACCATGTATATGTCATATGATGAGGTGGCTTTCCAGTGCCCTATAGGCGCTGGTTCATGTTCGTCTCCTACATCGTCGTCCATACCGTCGATGTCTTTGGAGTCGAAGTCGAGCATATCAGTTAAATCATCGACAGTGGCTACGAAGTGGGTGGTGGGTGGGCGTCGAATTTCTTCGTCGTCCGCATCCCAATCCTGTTGGCCATAGTCCATCCAGGGCTCTCCTGACAAAGAGAGAGATTTTAGTGAATTCAGAATGTCGCCAAAGGGCGAGTGCTGAAAGATATCTGCGGTGGTGAATTCCATGATTGGTGCCCAATCGGATTCGATTGGAAGGGGCGCGGACGGTTCGGAGTCCGGAAAAGAGTCCGGCACCATGGGGTCACGGGCTTCGCAGAGGATTAGGTTGGTGTTCGGCTCGATCGCCGTTGAGACTACAGCTCCTGAGGCGGTGTCTAGCCACCCGTCCTCGATTGGCGCAGTTGGCCCCGAGCTAAGGGTCGGAGCTGATGCGGGCGCGGCCTCTGGGGTACTGTTCGGCGGCAGAGTTAGGTCATACCCATCATGACAGTGCAGCGTGCCCGGCTATGGCTTGAATCCGTCGAAGATCAAGTCTCCGCGGATGTCGGCCGTGTAGTTCAAACTTCCAAATCCGACCTGATGGCCAGGGGCGTAGCTTTCAATCTGCTCCAGATTGCCAAGCGAATTAGCCCGCAGTGCAAAGCCACCGAACACGAAGATCTGTCCAGGGAGAAAGGTCTCACCCTAGACCGCATCATTGTTGATGATCGGAGGAGCCATCGGGCCTAAAGGTGACGACACAGAGGAACTCTCAATGAAAGCACCAATGTCGGTGTCAAAACCGGCGGATCTCGGGTAGGGGGTCCCGAACTGTGCGTCTAGGCCGGATGGTAACAGGAGGCAGGGGACACAATGTTTTACCCAGGTTCGGGCCCTCTTGATGGAGGTAAAACCCTACGTCCTGCTTGATTAATATTGATGATATGGGTAGTACAAGAGTAGATCTACCACGAGATCAGAGAGGCTAAACCCTAGAAGCTAGCCTATGGTATGATTGTATGTTCGTCCTATGGACTAAAACCCTTCGGTTTATATAGACACTAGGGAGGGTTAGGGTTACACAAGGTCGGTTACAAAGGAGGAGATATCCATATCCGTATTTCCTAGCTTGCCTTCCACGC
Source organism: Triticum dicoccoides (assembly GCF_002162155.2). NCBI lineage: Eukaryota > Viridiplantae > Streptophyta > Magnoliopsida > Poales > Poaceae > Triticum > Triticum dicoccoides. The sequence goes on along the minus strand of NC_041384.1, from coordinate 679,737,898 downwards.
CAAGTAGAGTCCCACCCGGACACGAGACGAAGTCTTCAATCTTGTATCTTCATAGTCTGTCAGTCCGGCCAAAGGATATAGTCTGGCTGTCCGGAGACCCCCTAATCCAGGACTCCCTCAATTGTCATATTGCTTTGCATGATCGTAAGATAGCTAGCATGGTGTTTTCATGGCTTGTCGGTTTTTGATGTCATTGCTACGCTAGATCATTGCAAATCCCGGTACACCGCCGGAGGCATTCATAGAGTCGTATCTTTGTTCTAATATCGAGTTGTAATATTGAGTTGTAAGTAAATAAAAGTGTGATTGTCATCATTATTAGAACATTGTCCCATGTGAGGTTATCAAAATAAAAGTGGCCAAAGAAGCCCCCCCCCCAAAAAAAGGAGAGAGAGGCCAAAGAAGCCTACAAAAAAGGAAGAAAAAAAGAAAAATGAGAGAGAAAATAAAAAATAAAAAAAATGAGAGAAAAGAGAGAAGGGGCAATGTTACTATCCTTTTACCACACTTTTGCTTCAAGTAGCACCATGTTCTTCATATAGAGATTCTCTTGAGTTATCACTTTCATATACTAGTGGGAATTTTCATTATAGAACTTGGCTTGTATATTACAACGATGGGCTTCCTCAAATGCCCTAGGTCTTCATGAGCAAGCAAGTTGGATGCACACCCACTTAGTTTTCAATTTGAGCTTTCATACACTTATAGCTCTAGTGCATCCGTTGCATGGCAATCCCTACTCCTCACATTGACATCAAATTACGGGCATCTCCATAGCCCGTTGATTAGTCACGTTGATGTGAGACTTTCTCCCTTTTTGTCTTCTCCACACAACCTCCACCATCATATTCTATTCCACCTATAGTGCTATATCCATGACTCACGCTCATGTATTGCATGAAAGTTGAAAAGGTTTGAGAACATCAAAAGTATGAAAGAATTGCTTGGCTTGTCATCGGGGTTGTGCATGATTTGAATGCTTTGAGTGGTGAAGATGGAGCATAGCCAGAACATATGATTTTGTAGGGATAACTTTCTTTGGCCGTGTTATTTTGAAAAGACATGATTGCTTTATTAGTATGCTTGAAGTATTATTGTCTTAATGTCAAATGATAGACTATTGCTTTGAATCACTCATGTCTTAATATTCATGCCATGATTAGATTACATGATCAAGATTATGCTAGGTAGCATTCCACATAAAAAATTATCTTTTTTATCATTTACCTACTCAAGGACGAGCAGGAATTAAGCTTGGGGATGCTGATACGTCTCCGTCATATCTATATTTTTGATTGTTATATGCAAATATTATACAATTTTCATATACTTTTGGCAACTTTTTATACTATTTTTGGGACTAATATATTGATCCAATGCCCAGTGTTTTTTGTTTCGCAGAAAACCCATATTGAATGGAGTCCAAACGGGATAAAAACTGACGGAGATTTTTTTGGAATATATGTGATTTTGGGGAAGAAGAATCAACGCGAGACGATGCCCGAGGGGGCCACGAGGTAGGGGGCGCGCCCCAAGGCGTCAGGCCCTCCCTGGGCCCTCGTGGACACCCCGTAAGGCAGTTGGTGCCCTTCTTTCGCCGCAAGAAAGCCAATATCCGGATAGAAATCATGTTAAAATTTCAGCCAAATCAAAGTTAATGATCTCCAGGAATATAAGAAATGGTGAAAGGCCAGAATCTAAAACACAGAAACAGAGAGAGACAGAGAGACAGATCCAATCTCGGATGGGTGATATGTCTCCAACGCATCTATAAATTTTGATTGTTCCATGCTATCATATTATCTGTTTTGGATGTTAATGGGCTTATTTATACACTTTTATATTATTTTTAGGACTAACCTACTAACCCAAGGCCCAGTGCAAATTCCTGTTTTTTTTCCTATTTCAGTGTTTCACAGAAAAGGATTATCAAACGGAATCCAAACGGAATGAAACCTTCAGGAGAGTTATTTTTGGAACAAACATGATCCAGAGGACTTGGAGTGGACGTCAAGAAATCAACAAGGAGGCCATGAGGCAGGGGGCGCGCCTACCCCCCGGGCGCGCCCTCCACCCTTATGGGCCCACGTGGCTCCACCGACCTACTTCTTCCTCCTATATATACCCATATACCCCAAAAACATCCAGGAGCACCACGAAACCCTATTTCCACCGCCGCAACCTTCTGTACCCAAGAGATCCCATCTTGGGGCATTTTCCGGAGCTCTGCCGGAGGGGGAATCAATCACGGAGGGCCTTTACATCAACACCATAGCCTCTCCGATCATGTGTGAGTAGTTTACTTCAGACCTTCGGGTCCATAGTTATTAGCTATATGGCTTCTTCTCTCTCTTTGGATCTCAATACAATGTTCTCCTCGATCTTCTTGGAGATCTATTTGATGTAATTCTTTTTGCGGTGTGTTTGTCGAGATCCAATGAATTGTGGGTTTATGATCAAGTTTATCTATGAACAATATTTGATTATTCTCTGAAATCTTTTATGTATGATTGGTTATCTTTGCAAGTCTCTTCGAATTATCAGTTTGGTTTGGCCTACTAGATTGATCTTTCTTGCAATGGGAGAAGTGCTTAGCTTTGGGTTCAATCTTGCGGTGTCCTTTCCTAGTGACAGCAGGGGTAGCAAGGCAAGTATTGTATTGTTGCCATCGAGGATAAAAAGATGGGGTTTATATCATATTGCTTGAGTTTATCCCTCTGCGTCATGTCATCTTGCCTAATGCATTACTCTGTTCTTATGAACTTAATACTCTAAATGCATGCTGGATAGCGGTCGATGTGTGGAGTAATAGTAGTAGATGCAGAATTGTTTCGGTCTACTTGTCGCGGACGTGATGCTTATATACATGATCATGCCTAGATATTCTCATAATTATTCACTTTTCTATCAATTTCTCGACAGTAATTTGTTCACCCACCGTAATACTTATGCTATCTTGAGAGAAGCCACTAGTGAAACCTATGGCCCCCGAGTCTATTCTCTGTTATATTAATCTCCTGTCAATTAGCTATTTCTGGCACCGTTTATTTTGCAATCTTTACTTTCAATCTATATCATAAAAATACCAAAAATATTTATCTTATTGTTATTATCTCTATCAGGTCTCACTCTCGTAAGTGACCGTGAAGGGATTGACAACCCCTTTATCGCGTTGGTTGCAAGGTTCTTATTTGTTTGTGTAGGTACGAGGGACTTGCGGGTAGTCTCCTACTGTATTGATACCTTGGTTCTCAAAACTGAGGGAAATACTTGCGCTACTTTGTTGCATCACCCTTTCCTCTTCAAGGGAAAACCAATGCAGTGCTCAAGAGGTAGCAAGAAGGATTTCTGGCGCCGTTGCCAGGGAGATATACCACAAGTCAAGACATACCAAGTACCATCACAAACTCTTATCCCTTGCATTACATTATTTGCCATTTGCCTCTCGTTTTCCTCTCCCCCACTTCACCCTTGCCGTTTTATTCACACTCTTTTTCCGTTCCCCTTCTCTTTTCTAGTTCGCCTCTTTTTTGCTTGCTTCTTGTGTGCTTGTGTGTTGGATTGTTTGTCATGATGGCTCAAGATAATACTGAATTGTGTGACTTTTCTAATACCAACAATAATGATTTTATTAGCACTCCGATTTCTCCTCTTACCGATGCTGAATCTTGTCATGAAAGATCCATTTTCCGGCCTTCCTAGTGAAGATACTGCTACCCATCTGAATAACTTTGTTGATTTGTGTGATATGCAAAAGAAGAAAGATGCAGATAATGATATTGTTAAATTGAAGCTATTTCCGTTTTCACTTAGAGATCGTGCTAAAACTTGGTTTTCTTCTTTGCCTAAAAATAGTATTGATTCATGGAATAAGTGCAAAGATGATTTTATCTCTAAGTATTTTCCTCCCGCTAAGATCATCTCTCTTAGGAACGATATTATGAATTTTAAGCAACTTGATCATGATCATGTTGCACAAGCTTGGGAGAGGATGAAACTAATGATACGTAATTGCCCTACACATGGTTTGAATCTTTGGATGATTATACAAAAAAATTATGCCGAATTGAATTTTACTTCTAGAAATCTTTTAGATTCAGCCGCAGGAGGAACTTTTATGGAAATCACTTTATGAGAAGCTACCAAACTCCTAGATAATATTATGGTTAATTATTCTCAATGGCACACTGAAAGATCTACTAGTAAAAAGGTGCATGCAATAGAACAAATTAATGTTTTGAGTGGAAAGATGGATGAACTTATGAAATTATTTGCTAATAAGAGTGTTTCTTCTTATCCTAATGATATGCCTTTGTCTAATTTGATTGAGAATAATAATGAATCTATGGATGTGAATTTTGTTGGTAGGAACAATTTTGGTAATAACGCGTATAGAGGTAATTTTAATCCTAGGCCGTTTCCTAGTAATTCCTCTAATAATTATGGTAATTACTACAACAATTCTTATGGAAATTATAATAAGATGCCCTTTTATTTTGAATCTAATATTAAAGAATTTATTAGTTCGCAAAAGAGTTTCAATGCTTTGATTGAAGAAAAATTGTCTAAGATTGATGAGTTGGCTAGGAACATGGATAGAATTTCTCTTGATGTTGATTCTTTGAAACTTAGATCTATTCCACCTAATCATGATATCAATGAGTTTCTAAAAGCCATGATAATTTCCATTGATGAGTGCAAAGAAAGAACCACTAGGATGCGTGCTAAAAAAAGATTGCTTTGTGAAAGCGTGTTCTTCTAGTTTTGATGATAATAAGGATGAAGATCTAAAAGTGATTGATGTGTCCCCTATTAAATCTTTGTTTTGCAATATGAATCTTGATAATGATGGGACTGGATATGAGTTAACTTTAATTAAACGGCGTCCCAATGGTTCGGAGTTTTTAGATCTTGATGCAAAAATTGGTAAAAGTGGGCTTGATGTGATTAAAACTTTACATAGCAATGAACCCACTATTTTGGATTTCAAGGAATTTAATTATGATAAATGTTCTTTAATAGATTGTATTTCTCCTAGAAAGAAAATTAAATTACCTTATGAATCTATTATGAGAGCCACGTATGGATTGCATACCAAAGATGATAATACATAGATCTATCATTGCTTTTATACCTAGCTAGGGGCGTTAAACGATAGCGCTTGTTGGGAGGCAACCCAATTTTATTTTTGTTTATTGATTTTTGTTTCTGTTTAGTAATAAATAAGTCATCTATCCTCTGTTTAGATGTGGTTTTATTCTTTTAATTAGTGTTTGTGCCAAGTAGAACCTTTGGGAAAACTTGGGAAAAGTCTTTGCGATCTTGCTGTAAAAAACAGAAACTTTAGCGCTGACGAGATTTGCTGCCATTTTTTTACTGGAGAGTGCAATTAGGTTGATTCTTTTTGAAGATTATTAATAGATAAATTCCTCACGTAAAGCAATTTATTTTTGAAATTGTGGGGTTACATAAGTATTCAAAACCTACAGATTACTACAGACTGTTCTGTTTTTGACAGATTCTGTTTTTCGTGGGTTGTTTGCTTATTTTGATGCATCTATGGCTAGTATCGGAGGTTATGAATCATAGAGAAGTTGGAATACAGTAGGTTTAACACCAATATAAATAAAGAATGAGTTCATTACAGTACCTTAAGTGGTGGTTTGTTTTCTTATACTAACGGAGCTCATGAGATTTTCTGTTTAAGTTTTGTGTTGTGAAGTTTTCAAGTTTTGGGTAAAGATTTGATGGATTATGGAATAAGGAGTGGCAATAGCCTAAGATTGGGGATGCCCAAGGCATCCCATGGTAAAATTCAAGGACAACCAAAAGCCTAAGCTTGGGGATGCCCCGTAAGGCATCCCCTCTTTTGTCTTCTATCGGTAACTTTACTTGAGGCTATATTTTTATTCACCACATGATATGTGTTTTGCTTGGAGCGTCTTGTATGGTTTGAGTCTTTGTTTTTTAGTTTACCACAATCATCCTTGCAGTACACACCTTTTGTGAGAGACACACATGAATTTGTTAGAATACTCTACGTGCTTCACTTATATCTTTTGAGCTAGATAATTTTGCTCTAGTGCTTCACTTATATCTTTTAGAGCAAGGTGGTGGTTTTTATTTTATAGAAATTATTGATCTCTCATGCTCCACTTATATTATTTTGAGAGTCCTTTAGAACAGCATGCTAATTTGCTTTGGTTATAAAATTAGTCCTAATATGATAGGCATCCAAGATGGGTATAATAAAAACTATCATAAAAAAGTGCATTGAATACTATGAGAAGTTTGATACTTGATGATTGTTTTGAGATATGAAGATGGTGATATTAGAGTCATGCTAGTTGAGTAGTTGTGAATTTGAGAAATACTTGTTCTAAAGTTTGTGATTCCCGCAGCATGCATGTATGGTGAACCGTTATGTGATGAAGTCGGAGCATGATTTATTTATTGATTGTCTTTCTTATGAGTGGCGGTCGGGGACGAGCGTTGGTCATTTCCTACCAATCTATCGCCCTAGGAGCATGCGCGTAATACTTTGCTTTGATAACTTCTAGATTTTTGCAATAAGTATATGAGTTCTTTATGACTAATGTTGAGTCCATGGATTATACGCACTCTCACCCTTCCACCTTTGCTAGCCTCTCTAATACCGCGCACCTTTCGCCGGTATCATACACCTACCATATACCTTCCTCAAAACAGCCACCATACCTACCTATTAAGGCATTTCCATAGCCATCCCGAGATATATTGCCATGCAACTTTCCACCAGCTAGTTCATCATGACTCATTCATCATTGTCATATTGCTTAGCATGATCATGTAGTTGACATAGTATTTGTGGCAAAGCCACCGTTCATAATTTCTTTATACTTGTCACTCTTGATTCATTGCATATCTCGGTACACCACCGGAGGCATCCATATAGAGTCATACTTTGTTTTAGAATCAAGTTGTAATCATTGAGTTGTAAATAAATAAAAGTATGATGATCATCATTCAATAGAGCATTGTCCCAAAAAAATGCCAAATAAAAAAAAGGAAGGCCCAAAAAAAGGGGCAATGCTACTATCCTTTTTTCCACACTTGTGCTTCAAAGTAGCACCATGATATAGCGAGTCTCATATAATGTGCTTCAAAGTAGCACCATGTTCTTCATATAGAGAGTCTCATATGTTGTCACTTTCATATACTAGTGGGAATTTTACATTATAGAACTTGGCTTGTATATTCCAATGATGGGCTTCCTCAAAATTGCCCTAGGTCTTCGTGAGCAAGCAAGTTGGATGCACACCCACTAGTTTCTGTTGTTGAGCTTTCATACATTTATAGCTCTAGTGCATCCGTTGCATGGCAATCCCTACTCACTCACATTGATATCTATTGATGGGCATCTCCATAGCCTGTTGATACGCCTAGTTGATGTGAGACTATCTTCCCCTCCTTTTTGTCTTCTCCACAACCACCATTCTATTCCACCTATAGTGTTATATCCATGGCTCACGCTCATGTATTGCGTGAAGATTGAAAAAGTTTTGAAAAATTTAGAGTATGAAACAATTGCTTGGCTTGTCATCGGGGTTGTGCATGATTTAAATACTTTGTGTGGTGAAAATGGAGCATAGCCACACTATATGATTTTGTAGGGATAACTTTCTTTGGCCATGTTATTTTGAGAAGACATAATTGCTTTGTTAGTATGCTTGAAGTATTATTATATTTATGTCGATATAAAATTTTGTCTTGAATCTTTCTAATCTGAATATTCATACCACAATTAAGAAGATTTGCATTGAAATTATGCCAAGTAGCACTCCGCATCAAAAATTCTCTTTTTATCATTTACCTACTCGAGGACGAGCAGGAATTAAGCTTGGGGATGCCTCATACGTCTCCAATGTATCTATAATTTTTTATTGCTCCATGCTATATTATCTACTATTTTGGACTATATTGGGCTTTATTTTCCACTTTTATATTATTTTTGGGACTAACCTATTAACCGGAGGCCCAGCCCAGAATTGCTATTTTTTGCCTATTTCAGTGTTTCGGAGAAACAGTATATCAAACGGAGTCCAAACGGAATAAAATCTTCGGGAACGTGATTTTCTCATCGAAAGTGATCCAGGAGACTTAGACCCTGCTCCAAGGAACAAAAGAGGCGGTCACGAGGGTGGGGGCGCGCCCCCTGCCTCTTGGGCCCCTCGTTGCTCCTCCGGCGTACTTCTTCCTCCTATATATACACACGTACCCCCAAACGATTAGGACAGGAGCCAAAAACCTAATTCCACCGCTGCAACTTTATGTATCCATGAGATCCCATCTTGGGGCCTGTTCCGGAGCTCCGCTAGAAGAGGGCCGTCATCACGGAGGGCTTCTACATCATCCTAGCCTCTCCGATGAAGTGTGAGTAGTTTCCTCAGACCTTCGGGTCCATAGTTAGTAGCTAGATGGCTTCTTCTCTCTCTTTGAATCTCAATACAAAGTTCTCCCCCTCTCTTGTGGAGATCTATTTGATGTAATCTTCTTTTTGCGGTGTGTTTGTTGAGACCGATGAATTGTGGGTTTATGATCAAGTCTATCTATGAATAATATTTGAATCTTCTCTGAATTCTTTTATGTTTGATTGGTTATCTTTGCAAGTCTCTTCAAATTATCCGTTTGGTTTGTCCAACTAGATTGGTAGTTCTTGCCATGGGAGAAGCGCTTAGCTTTGGGTTCGATCTTGCGGTGTCCTTTCCCAGTGACAGAAGGGGCAGCAAGGCACGTATTGCATCGTTGCCATCGAGGATAACAACATGGGGTTTATTTCATATTGCATGAATTTATCTCTCTACATCATGTCATTTTGCTTAAGGCGTTACTCTGTTTTTAACTTAATACTCTAGATGCATGCTGGATAGCGGTCGATGAGTGGAGTAATAGTAGTAGATGCAGAATCGTTTCGGTCTACTTGTCACGGACGTGATGCCAATATACATGATCATGCCTAGATATTCTCATAATTATTCACTTTTCTAGGGATTGAAAAAGTTTGAGAATGCCAAAGTATGAAACAATTGCTTGGCTTGTCATCGGGGTTGTGCATGATTAAATACTTTGTGTAGTGAAGATAGAGCATAGCCAGACTATATGATTTCGTAGGGATAACTTTCTTTGGCCATGATATTTTGAGAAGACATGATTACTTTGTTAGTATGCTTGAAGTATTACTATTTTTATGTCAATATTAAACTTTTTTCTTGAATCTTTTGGATCTGAACATTCATGCCACAATAAAGAAAATTACATTGAGAAATATGCTAGGTAGCATTCCACATCAAAATTTCTATTTTTATCATTTACCTACTCGAGGACGAGCAGGAATTAAGCTTGGGGATGCTTGATACGTCTCCAACATATCTATAATTTTTTATTGTTCCATGCTATTATATTATCTGTTTTGGATGTTAATGGGCTTATTTATACACTTCTATATTATTTTTAGGACTAACCTACTAACCCAAGGCCCAATGCAAATTGTTGTTTTTTCCTATTTCAGTGTTTCGTAGAAAAGGAATATCAAACGGAATCCAAACGGAATGAAACCCTCGAGAGGGTTATTTTCGAAACAAACGTGATCCAGAGGACTTGGAGTGGACGTCAAGAAATCAACAAGGAGGCCACGAGGCAGGGGGCGCGCCTACCCCCTGGGCATGCCCTCCACCCTCGTGGGCCCCTCGTGGCTCCACCAACCTACTTCTTCCTCCTATATATATCCATATACCCAGAAAACATCTAGGAGCACCACGAAACCCTATTTCCACTACCGCAACCTTCTGTACCCAAGAGATCCCATTTTGGGGCCTTTTTTGGAGCTCCGCCGGAGGGGGAATCAATCACGAAGGGCTTCTACATCAACACCGTAGCCTCTCCGATGATGTGTGAGTAGTTTACTTCAGACCTTCGGGTCCATAGTTATTAGCTAGATGGATTCTTCTCTCTCTTTGGGTCTCAATACAATGTTCTCCTTGATCTTCTTGGAGATCTATTCGATGTAATTTTTGCGGTGTGTTTGTCGAGATCCGATGAATTGTGGGTTTATGATCAAGTTTATCTATGAACAATATTTGATTCTTCTCTGAAATCTTTTATGTATGATTGGTTATCTTTGCAAGTCTCTTTGAATTATCAGTTTGGTTTGGCCTACTAGATTGATCTTTCTTGCAATGGGAGAAGTGCTTAGCTTTGGGTTCAATCTTGCGGTGTCCTTTCCTAGTGACAACAGGGGCAGCAAGGCACGTATTGTATTATTGCCATCGAGGATAGAAAGATGGGGTTTATATCATATTGCTTGAGTGTATCCCTATACATCATGTCATCTTGCCTAATGCATTACTCTGTTCTTATGAACTTAATACTCTAGATGCATGCTGGATAGCGGACGATGTGTGGAGTAATAGTAGTAGATGCAGAATCGTTTTGGTCTACTTGTCACAGACGTGATGCCTATATACATGATCATGCCTAGATATTCTCATAATTATTCACTTTTCTATCAATTGCTCGACAGTAATTTGTTCACCCATCGTAATACTTATGCTATCTTGAGAGAAGCCACTAGTGAAACCTATGGCCCCTGGGTCTATTCTCTATTATATTAATCTCCCGTCAATTAGCTATTTCTGTCACCGTTTATTTTGCAATCTTTACTTTCAATCTATATCATAAAAATACCAAAAATATTTATCTTATTATTACTATCTCTATCAGATCTCACTCTCGTAAGTGACCGTGAAGGGATTAACAACCCCTTTATCGTATTGGTTGCGAGGTTCTTATTTGTTTCTGTAGGTACGAGGGACTTGCGTGTAGTCTCCTACATGATTGATACCTTGGTTCTCAAAACTAAGGGAAATACTTACGCTACTTTGCTGCATCACCCTTTCCTCTTCAAGGGAAAACCAACGCAGTGCTCAAGAGGTAGCAAGGGGCTCTTGCCCCTCCGCCGCCATGGAGGACATGGACCAGAGGGGAAACCCTTCTCCCATCTAGGGAGAAGGTCAAGAAATAATAAGAAGAAGGGGGTCTCTCTCCCCCTCTCTCCCGGTGGCGCTAGAACACCGCCGGTGCCATCATCGTGTCACCGCAATCTACACCAACACCTCTGTCATCTTCACCAACATCTTCATCACCTTCCCCCTTCTATCTACAGCGGTCCACTCTCCCGCAACCCGCTGTACCCTCTTCTTGAACATGGTGCTTTATGCTTCATATTATTATCCAATGATGTGTTGCCATCCTATGATGTCTGAGTAGATTCTCGTTGTCCTATCGGTAATTGGTGAATTGCTATGATTGGTTTAATTTGCTTGTGGTTATGTTGCTGTCCTTTGGTGCCCATCATATGAGCACGCGCGTGTCCATAGGGTTAGTTGTATGTTGATAGGACTATGTATTGGAGGCCAAGAGTGACAGAAGCTTCAACCTAGCATAGAAATTGATGCATACGGGGTTGAAGGGGGACCAATATATCTTAATGCTATAGTTGGGTTTTACCTTAATGAACGTTAGTAGTTGCGGATGCTTGCTAATAGTTCCAATCATAAGTGCATAGAATTCCATGTGAGGGATGACATGCTAGCACTGGCCTCTCCCACATAAAACTTGATACCGGTCTAGTAAAGTAGTCAATTGCTTAGGGACAATTTCGCAACTGCTACCACCACTTTTCCACACTCGCTATACTAACATTATTGCGTCTTTACCTAAACAGCCCCTAGCTTGTATTTATGTGCTCTTTATATTCTTGCAAACCTATCCCGTTACACCTACAAAGTACTTTTAGTGTCATACTTGTTCTAGGTAAAGTGAACATCAAGCATGCGTAGAGTTGTATCGGTGGTCGATAAAACTTGAGGGAATATTTGTTCTACCTTTAGCTCCTCGTTGGGTTCGACACTCTTACTTATCGAAAGAGGCTACAATTGATCCCCTATACTTGTAGGTTATCAGTGGACCGGTGCTTGGGTACTACTAAAGGAAATATGCCCTAGAGGCAATAATAAAGTTATTATTTATTTCCTTATTTCATGATAAATGTTTATTATTCATGCTAGAATTGTATTAACTGGAAACATAATACATGTGTGAATACATAGACAAACGGAGTGTCACTAGTATGCCTCTACTTGACTAGCTCGTTGATCAAAGATGGTTAAGTTTCCTAACCATAGACATGAGTTGTCATTTGATTAACGAGATCACATCATTAGGAGAATGATGTGATTGACTTGACCCATTCCGTTAGCTTAGCACTTGATCGTTTAGTTTGTTGCTATTGCTTTCTTCATGACTTATACGTGTTCCTATGACTATGAGATTATGCAACTCCCGTTTACGGGAGGAACACTTTGTGTGCCACCAAACGTCACAACGTAACTGGGCGATTATAAAGGTGCTCAACAGGTGTCTCCAAAGGTACTTGTTGGGTTGGCGTATTTCGAGATTAGGATTTGTCACTCCAATTGTCGGCGAGGTATCTCTGGGACCACTCGATAATGCACATCACTATAAGCCTCGCAAGCATTGCAACTAATGAGTTAGTTGCGGGATGATGTATTACGAAACGAGTAAAGAGACTTGCCGGTAACGAGATTGAACTAGGTATTGAGATACCGATGATCGAATCTCGGGCAAGTAACATACCGATGACAAAGGGAACAACGTATGTTGTTCTGCGGTCTGACCGATAAAGATCTTCGTAGAATATGTAGGAGCCAATATGTGCATCTAGGTCCCACTATTGGTTATTGACCAGAGAGGTGTCTCGGTCATGTCTACATAGTTCTCGAACCCGTAGGGTCCGCACGCTTAACGTTCGTTGATGATATAGTACTATGAGTTATGTATGTTGGTGACCGAGTTTTGGATGAGATCACGGATATGACGAGGAACTCTAGAATGGTCCGGAAGTAAAGATTGATATGTGGATAGTAGTGTTTGATCTCCGGAAGGGGTTCCGGATGTTTCCCGAAATGTTTGGGCATGAGAACACTTTATCTGGGCCAAAGGGGAAAGCCCACGAGGTTTTTGGAAAGCGCAAAAGGAAGTTTTGCGGAGTCCAGGGGCCAGACGCCAGGGTCCCTGGCGTCTGGGTCCAGACGCCGGGAACCCCGGCATCTGGCCCTGGAGTCTGAGAAGGACTCTTGCATTTCGGCTGAAACCGACTTTGTGGAGGCTTTTACTCCAAGTTTCGACCCCAAGGCTCAACATATAAATAGAGGGGCAGGGCTAGCACCCAAGACAGATCAAGAAACACCAAGTCGTGTGTGGGCTACCCCGTCCCCTCTAGTTTATCCTCCGTCATAGTTTTTGTAGTGCTTAGGCGAAGCCCTGCGGAGATTGTTCTTCACCAACACCGTCACCACGCCGTCGTGCTGCGGGAACTCATCTACTACTTCGCCCCTCTTGCTGGATCGAGAAGGCGAGGACGTCACCGAGCCGAACGTGTGCAGAACTCGGAGGTGCCGTGCTTTCGGTACTTGGATCGGATGGATCGTGAAGACGTACGACTACATCAACCACTTTGTGATAACGCTTCCGCGAACAGTCTACGAGGGTACGTAGACAACACTCTCCCCTCTTGTTGCTATGCATCACCATGATCCTGCGTGTGCGTAGGATTTTTTTTTGAAATTACTACGTTCCCCAACAACTACCCTTCCTTGGACAAGCATCCGCAACTACGAAAGAAGAATTAAGGTAAACCTAACCATAGCATGAAACATATGGATCCAAATCAACCCCTTACGAAGCAACGCATAAACTAGGGTTTAAGCTTCTGTCACTCTAGCAACCCGTCATCTACTTATTACTTCCCAATGCTTTCCCCTAGGCCCAAACAATGATGAAGTGTCATGTAGTCGACATTCACATAACACCACTAAAGGAAAGACAACATACATCTCATCAAAATATCGAACGAATACCAAATTCACATGACTACTTATAACAAGACTTCTCCCATGTCCTCAGGAACAAATGTAACTACTCAAAAATCATATTCATGTTCATAATCAGAGGGGTATTAATGTGCATAAAGGATCTTAACATATAATCTTCCACCGAATAAACCAACTAGCATCAACTACAAGGAGTAATCAACACTACTAGCAACCCACAAGTAGCAATCTGAGGTTTTGAGACAAAGGTCGGATACAAGAGATGAACTATGGTTTGAGAGGAGATGGTGGAGGTGAAGATGTTAATGGATATTGACCCCCTCCCGATGAGAGGGTCGATGGTGATGACGATGGTGATGATTTTGTTGAAGAACGTAGTAATTTCAAAAAAATTCCTACGCACACGCAAGATCATGGTGATGCATAGCAACGAGAGGGAAGGGTGTTGTCCACGTACCCTCGTAGACCGCAAGCGGAAGCGTTTGCACAACGCGGTTGATGTAGTCGTACGTCTTCACGGCCCGACCGATCAAGCACCGAAACTACGGCACCTCCGAGTTCTAACACATGTTCAGCTCGATGACGATCCCCGGACTCCGATCCAGCAGAATGTCCGGGAAGAGTTCTGTCAGCATGACGGCGTGGTGATGATCTTGATGTTCTACTGTCGCAGGGCTTCGCCTAAGCACCACTACAATATTATCGAGGATTATGGTGGACGGGGCACCGCACATGGCTAAGAGATCAATGATCAATTGTTGTGTCCATGGGGTTCCCCTGCCCCTGTATATAAAGGAGCAAGGGGGGAGGCGGCCGGCCTAGGAGGAGGGCGCACCAAGGGAGGAGTCCTACTCCCACCGGGAGTAGGACTCCTCCTTTCCTTGTTGGAGTAGGAGAGAAGGAAAGAGGAGGAGAGGAAGAAGGAAAAGGGGGCTGCACCCCTTGTCCAATTTGGACCAGAGGGGGGCCGCGCGCCTCCTTCCTTTTGGCCTCTCTCCTCTATTCCCGTATGGCCCAATAAGGCACATATACTGCCCGACGAATTCCCGTAACTCTCTGGTACTCCGATAAATACCCGAATCACTCGGAACCTTTCTGATGTACGAATATAGTCGTCCAATATGTCGATCTTTACATTTCGACCATTTCGAGACTCCTCGTCATGTCCCCGATCTCATCCGAGACTCCGAAATCCTTCGGTACATCAAAACTCATAATATAACTGTCATCGAAACTTTGAGCGTGCGGACCCTACGGGTTCGAGAACAATGTAGACATGACCGAGACACGTCTCCGGTCAATAACCAATAGCGGAACCTGGATGCTCATATTGGCTCCCACATATTCTACGAAGATCTTTATCTTTCAAACCGCATAACAACATATGTTGTTCCCTTTGTCATCGGTATGTTACTTGCTCGAGATTCGATCGTCGGTATCTTAATACCTAGTTCAATCTTGTTACCGGCAAGTCTCTTTACTCGTTCCGTAATACATCATCTCGCAACTAACTCATTAGTTGCATTGCTTGCAAGGCTTAAGTGATGTGCATTACCGAGAGGGCCTAGAGATACCTCTCCGACAATCAAAGTGACAAATCCTAATCTCGAAATACGCCAACCCAACATGTACCTTTGGAGACACCTGTAGAGCACCTTTATAATCACCCAGTTACGTTGTGACGTTTGGTAGCACACAAAGTGTTCCTCCGGTAAACGGGAGTTGCATAATCTCATAGTCATAGGAACATGTATAAGTCATGAAGAAAGCAACTTTGTTTGTCTATGTATTCACACATGTATCATGTTTCCGGTTAATACAATTCTAGCATGAATAATAAACATTTATCATGAAATAAGGAAATAAATAATAACTTTATTATTGCCTCTAGGGCATATTTCCTTACGTCTCCCACTTGCACTAGAGTCAATAATCTAGTTCACATCGCCATGTGATTTAACATCAATAGTTCACATCTTTATGTGGTTAACACCCATAGTTCACATCGACATGTAAGCAACACCCAAAGGGTTTACTAGAGTTAGTAATCTAGTTCACATCGCTATGTGATTAACACCCAAAGAGTACTAAGGTGTGATCATGTTTTGCTTGTGAGATAATTTTAGCCAACGGGTCTGTCACATTCAGATCCGTAAGTATTTTGCAAATTTCTATGTCTATAATGCTCTGCACGGAGCTACTCTAGATAATTGCTCCCACTTTCAATATGTATCCAGATTGAGACTTAGAGTCATCTGGATCAGTGCCAAAATTTGCATCGACATAACCCTTTACGACAAACCTTTTTGTCACCTCCATAATCGAGAAAAATATCCTTTTTCCAGTAAGGATAATTTTGACCGTTGTCCAGTGATCTACTCCTAGATCACTATTGTACTCCCTTGCCAAAATTAGTGTAGGGTATACAATAGATCTGGTACACAACATGGCATACTTTATAGAACCTATGGCTGAGGCATAGGGAATGACTTTTACTCTCTTTCTATCTTTTGCCGTGGTCGGGCTTTGAGTCTTACTCAATTTCGCACCTTGTTACACAGGCAAGAACTCTTTCTTTGACTGTTCCATTTTGAGCTACTTCAAAATCTTGTCAAGGTATGTACTCATTGAAAAAACTTATCAAGCGTCTTGATCTATGTAAGCAGCTTCACCGGGGTCTTTCTTTGAAATACTCCTTTCAAACACTCCTTTATGTTTTGTAGAATAATTCTACATTATTTCCGATCAACAATATGTCATTCACATATACTTATCAGAAATGCTATAGTGCTCCCACTCACTTTCTTGTAAATACAGGCTTCACCGCAAGTCTGTATAAAACTATATGCTTTGATCAACTCATCAAAGCATATATTCCAACTCCGAGATGCTTGCACCAGTCCACAGATGGATCGCTGGAGCTTGCACATTTTGTTAGCACCTTTAGGATTGTCAAAACCTTCTGGTTGCATCATATACAACTCTTCTTTAATAAATCCATTAAGGATTGCAGTTTTGTTATCCATTTGCCAGATTTCTTAAAATGCGGCAATTGCTAACATGATTCGGACATACTTAAGCATAGATACGAGTGAGAAATTCTCATCATAGTCAACACCTTGAACTTGTCGAAAACCTTTTGCGACAATTCTAGCTTTGTAGATAGTAACACTACTATCAGCGTTCGTCTTCCTCTTGAAGATCCATTTAATCTCAATGGCTCGCCGATCCTTGGGAAATTCAATCAAAGTCCATACTTTGTTCTCATACATGGATCTCATCTCACATTTCATGGCCTCAAGCCATTTTGCGGAATCTGGGCTCACCATCGCTTCCTCATAGTTTGTAGGTTCGTCGTGTTCAAGTAACATGACCTCCAGAACAGGATTATCGTACCACTCTGGTGCGGATCTCACTTTGGTTTACCTACGAGGTTCGGTAGTAACTTGATCTGAAGTTACATGATCATCATCATTAGCTTCCTCACTAACTGGTGCAGGTGTCACAGAAACCGGTTTCTGTGATGTACTACTTTCCAATAAGGGAGCAGGTATAGTTACCTCATCAAGTTCTACTTTCCTCCCACTCACTTCTTTCGAGAGAAACTCCTTCTCTAGAAAGGATCCATTCTTAGCAACGAATGTCTTACCTTCGGATCTGTGATAGAAGGTGTACCCAATTGTCTCCTTTGAGTATCCTATGAAGACGCACTTCTGCGATTTGGGTTTGAGCTTATTAGGTTGAAACTTTTTCACATAAGCATTGCAACCTCAGACTTTAAGAAACGACAACTTAGGTTTCTTGCCAAACCATAGTTCATACGGTGTCGTCTCAACGGATTTAGATGGTGCCCTATTTAACGTGAATGCAGCTGTCTCTAATGCATAACCCCAAAACGATAGTGGTAGATCGGTAAGAAACATCATAGATCGCACCATATCTAATAAAGTATGGTTATGACGTTCGAACACACCATTATGCTATCATGTTCCAGGTGGCACGAATTTGTGAAACTATTCCACATTGTTTTAATTGAAGACCAAACTCGTAACTCAAATATCCGTCTCCGCGATCAGATCATAGAAACCTTTTTTTCTTGTCACGATGATTTTCCACTTCACTCTGAAATTCTTTGAACTGTTCAAATGTTTCAGAGTTATGTTTCATCAAGTAGATATACCCATATCTGCTCAAATCATCTGTGAAGGTCAGAAAATAACGATACCCGCCGCGAGCCTTAACACTCATCGGAACGCATACAACAATATGTATTATTTCCAATAAGCCAGTTGCTTGCTCCATTGTTCCAGAGAACGGAGTTTTAGTCATCTTGCCCATAAGGCATGGTTCGCAAGCATCAAGTGATTCATAATCAAGTGATTCCAAAATCCCATCAGCATGGAGTTTCTTCATGCAATTTACACCAATATGACCTAAACGGCAGTGCCACAAACAAGTTGCACTATCATTATTAACTTTGCATCTTTTGGGTTCAATATTATGAATATGTGTATCACTACGATCGAGATCCAACAAACCATTTTCGTTGGTGTGTATGACCATAGAAGGTTTTATTCATGTAAATAGAACAACAATTGTTCTCTAACTTAAATGAATAATCATATTGCAATAAACATGATCAAATCATATTCATGCTCAATGCAAACACCAAATAACACTTATTTAGGTTCAACACTAATCCCAAAAGTATAGGGAGTCTGCGATGATGATCATATCAATCTTGGAACCACTTCCAACACACATCATCACTTCACCCTTAACTAGTCTCTGTTTATTCTGCAACTCCCGTTTTGAGTTACTAATCATAGCAACATAACTAGTATCAAATACTTAGGGGTTGCTATAAACACTAGTAAAGTATACATCAATAACATGTATATCAAATATACCTTTGTTCACTTTGCCATCCTTCTTATCCGCCAAATACTTGGGGCAGTTCCGCTTATAGTGAACAGTTCCTTTGCAGTAGAAGCACTCAGTCTCAGGCTTAGGTCCAGACTTGGGCTTCTTCACTTGAGCAGCAACTAGCTTGCCATTCTTCTTGAAGTTCCCCTTCTTCCCTTTTCCCTTTTTCTTGAAACTAGTGATCTTGTTAACTATCAACACTTGATGGTTTTCCTGATTTCTACCTTCATCGATTTCAGCATCACGAAGAGCTTGGGAATCGTTTCCGTTATCCCTTGCATATTATAGTTCATCACGAAGTTCAACTAACTTGGTGATGGTGACTAGAGAATTTTGTCAATCACTATCTTATCTGGAAAATTAACTCCCACTTGATTCAAGCGATTGTAGTACCCAGACAATCTGAGCACATGCACACTGCTTGAGCTATTCTCCTCCATCTTTTAGCTATAGAACTTGTTGGAGATTTCATATCTCTCAACTCGGGTATTTGCTTGAAATATTAACTTCAACTCCTGGAACATCTCATATGGTCCATGACGTTCAAAACGTCTTTGAAGTCCTGATTCTAAGCCGTTAAGCATGGTGCATTAAACTATCAAGTAGTCATCATATTGAGCTAGCTAAACGTTCATAACGTCTGCATCTGCTCCTGCAATAGGTCTATCACCTAGCGGTGCATCAAGGACATAATTCTTCTGTACAGCAATGAGGATAAACCTCAGATCACGGATCCAATCCGTATCATTGCTACTAACATCTTTCAACTTAGTTTTTCTCTAGGAACATATCAAAATAAACATAGGGAAGCAACAACGCGAGCTATTGATCTACAACATAGATATGCTAATACTACCAGGACTAAGTTCATGATAAATTTAAGTTCAATTAATCATATTACTTAAGAACTCCCACTTTGAAAGACATCCCTCTAATCTTCTAAGTGATCACGTGATCCAAATCAACTAAACCATAACCGATCATCATGTGAAATGGAGTAGCTTTCAATGGTGAACATCAATATGTTGATCATATCTACTATATGATTCACACTCGACCTTTTAGTCTCAGTGTTCCGAGGCCATATCTGCATATGCTAGGCTCGTCAAGTTTAACTTGAGTATTTTGCGTGTGCAAAACTGGTTTGCACCCGTTGTAGATGGACGTAGATCTTATCACACCCGATCATCACGTGGTGTCTGGGCACGACGAACTTTGGCAATGGTGCATACTCAGGGAGAACACTTTTATCTTGAAATTTAGTGATATATCATCTTATAATGCTACCGTCAATCAAAGCAAGATAAGATGCATAAAAGATAAACATCACATGCAATCAATATAAGTGATATGATATGGCCATCATCATCTTATGCTTATGATCTCCATCTCCGAAGCACCGTCATGATCACCATCGTCACCGGCGCGACACCTTGATCACCATCGTAGCATCGTTGTCGTCTCGCCAATCTTATGCTTCCACGACTATCGCTACCGCTTAGTGATAAAGTAAAGCATTACAGCGCAATTGCATTGCATACAATAAAGCGACAACCATATGGCTCCTGCCAGTTGCTGATAACTCGGTTACAAAACATGATCATCTCATACAATAAAATTTAGCATCATGTCTTGACCATATCACAACATGCCCTGCAAAAACAAGTTAGACGTCCTCTACTTTGTTGTTGCAAGTTTTACGTGGCTGCTACAGGCTTTAGCAAGAACCGTTCTTACCTACGCATCAAAACCACAACGATAGTTTGTCAAGTTGGTGCTATTTTAACCTTCACAAGGACCGGGCGTAGCCACACTTGGTTCAACTAAAGTTGGAGAAACTGACACCCGCCAGCCACCTGTGTGCAAAGCACGTCGGTAGAACCAGTCTCGCGTAAGCATATGCGTAATGTCGGTCCGGGCCGCTTCATCCAACAATACGGCTGAACCAAAGTATGACATGTTGGTAAGCAGTATGACTTATATCGCCCACAACTCACTTGTGTTCTACTCGTGCACAACATCAACGCATAAAACCTAGGCTCGGATGCCACTGTTGGAGAACGTAGTAATTTCAAAAAAAATCCTATGCACACGCAAGATTATGGTGATGCATAGCAACGAGAGGGGAGAGTGTTGTCCACGTACCCTCGTAGACCGAAAGCGGAAGCGTTAGCACAACGCGGTTGATGTCGTCATACGTCTTCACGGCCCGACCGGTCAAGCACCGAAACTACGGCACCTCCGAGTTCTAGCACACGTTCAGCTCGATGACGATCCCCGGACTCCGATCCAGCAGAATGTCGGGGAAGAGTTCTGTCAGCACGACGGCGTGGTGACGATCTTGATGTTCTACTGTCACAGGGCTTCGCCTAAGCACCACTACAATATTATCGAGGATTATTGTCGTGGTTTTGTCACAGCAGATGTCCTAGAGAAAGGACTTAGTCGTGGAGCCATCGCGACGGGTTAGCTTGAAGGGGTTAAGGTGGACACAAGGACGCAAGAGAGTTTATACTAGTTCGGCCCCTTCGATGAAGGTAAAAGCCTATGTCTAGTTGTGATGGAATTGATGGGGTTTCGATGACTAGGGAGCAAACCAGCTTCGCCTACGTCTCGAGTTGTTGTCTGTCTCCCCTGAACCGCCGCCGGGTCGCCCCATTATATATACGGGTGATGCCTGTCGGTTCAGAGAGTCCCAACACCGGTTCATACTCGTATCCGGGTTGATCTCTCCTTGTTCCTAACTTATAGTACAAGTATACGTACAAACGCCGGTATACGGCTACATGTTTTAAACCGACTACGGGCCCTGGGCCTTTATCTGCCTCTTTGGGCTTTAACACCTTTGAACTACTGATGAAGTTAATCTGGCCTAGGTAGGCCGGTTTACGCCCAGTAGTAATATCCCCAACATTAGGCCCCAGATTGATTTGAACAGGTTCATGTCAATCCTTAGCAAAAATCTTCGTCTTCAACATCTTCTTGTAGTTGTTGAACCGCCGTGATGTCATCTTCTCTATTTGCTGTAAACCGGCATGACGTCATATGTCATAAAGAAAACATCCATGATATCTTCTTGTTTAATAGATTCGCAATGATCGAGGTGACAGCTCCACTTCCAAAATCTGCGGTCCCTTGATTCACGCGCCTGACACATGTCCTTCGCCTTATAAATAGGTCCGAAGGGTCATTTCTTTTCTCCCCTTCGTGCCCTTCCTCTTTGTCTTCCTCGCGTCACCAGTCTCAGAGCTCCGCCGCCGTCGTCGTCTTCTGCATCATCCTTGGCCGCTGCATTAACCTGAACGCACCAGAAAAACCGCGGTGACCTTCCGCGTCTCCCTCAGCTCTGGTAGGTCTTCTGCTCTTCTCAACATAGATCTGATCTAGGGCTTCGTGTTCTTGCGGTGTTCATCACTTGTTCATACTCATGTACTAGCTCATGGATGCACATGTGAACCCTTGCTTTGTGTAGCGGTAACTTTTAGTATCCGCCGCTAGTTTCCTGCCCAAAACCATAGATCTCACATATACTTCTACCCATTGATTCAATACTGTTCTGCTTTGATCTTCGACTATTTTTCTTATTTTCTGAACTTGCTTCAGATCCAACGCCGTAACAAGACCTTGTGAAACCTGTTTCTGCATACTTAACCATCCGCAATCTCAATTGCTTCAATGTTTAGATCAGGCGGTTTAACCTTATAGAAAATTTTCCAAACCGGTATATACCATTAGTCCCCTTGTTGAACCGCCAGATGTTGGTTGCTTCATGAAACTCCGGTTTAGATAGAGCTGTCTCCGGTTTAACATTGTACATACCAGTGCACTTTAATCAATGCATTTTTGAACCGGGATCTTTTACCTTGTAGATTCCATCATGGCCAAGCAAGTGTATGAGTGCAATTGGGTTCCTTCTCGCGTCACAGAGGCTGAACTGGACGATTTAGTCCTGATTGGTGCTTTAGACAACAAAGATACCATCCATTGGAGGGCTCCTGGCAAAGAATGCCCTCCCACACCTCGAGAAGGGGAGGTTGTTGTTTTCGTAGATCACCTAGCCCGGGGCTTTAAGCCGCCCGGTTCTAAATTTTACTGGGATGTTTTAGCCGATTTCCAGCTCCATCCACAAGATACTGGCCCCAACTCTGTTACAAATATGTGTCACTTCCAAGTGCTCTGTGAAGCGTTCTTTCAAGAGGAGCCCACAGTGGAACTGTTCAGAGACCTATTCCATCTAAACCGTCATACTGAGTTTACTGACGGCTCCAATACGGAGTTGGGTGGCGTGGCGATTCAGAAAAGGAAAGAGGTCACATACCCTCACGCCAAACTGCATAGCCACCCCAAAGAATGGAATCAGACATGGTTCTACTGCAAAGACACCTCCCCTGCTGGTGAAAATCCCTTGCCCGACTTTCGACCGGAGCGGCTCAGCAACACACACCCTTTTCCACAAAGATTGACTGCACAAGAGAGAAGTAAATATGCTCCTCAGCTATCAAATCTCAGAGCTTTTATGGCCAACGGTTTAACAGGGGTTGACCTTGCTCGCTGTTGGATATCATGGAGCATATTGCCTCTTAGTCAGCGCTCCGGTTTGATGTGCGAGTATACTGACAGTGTTGAACCCACTGCGACATTCAAAACTCCAGCTCTCCAGTGAAGAAATCACAGAGGTTGTGCATAAGATACTGAATGAACCGGAACACGTCTGCGCTAGAACCGGCCTGCTTCCCTTCTGTGCCACCAACAAACCGCCAGCTGTAAGACTTTGATTTTTTCTCTTTGCTGAATCTGTTATTGATATGTCTGGTCATTGTTTTTTAATATCAGTGTCTGCATAATCAGGGCGATGATCTGTTTTGGAGCAAAAAACTGCCGCAGGAGAAACCAGAAAAACCAGACAAACCGAAAAGAGCAACCCGGCAAAAGACTAAAGCTGTGAAGAAGACTGCCCACAAGAAAAGAACCACTGCATCTTCTAATCTGGCCCTTGATGATGAGGTGGATAATCTGGACTTTGAGGTAGAGCTTGACTCACTTGGTTTATTTTTCATGCGTCTTATTGATGATGATATTTGTCAGGATGATGCCGAAGCTAGCCACGCGGATGTTGCAGAGGTAATTATTCTCTCTTCCGATTCAGAAACTTTGCCTTCACAAAAAATCCGTCAGGCAAACCGGAAAGTTAAATTTTCTCATCCTCTTGCTTATTTGGATCCTAAACTTCTTATGAAGACCCAACAACACGAAGCTCGCCGCACCACCCGGCACAGCGGCCAGGTAGTTACCTCCGCCGGTTTACCGAACAGTCCGGTTCGGAAACGCCATTCCGAGGTCTCTAATTTGCTTGTCAGTGCTTGTCCTAAAGCGGGCTGCTTTCGTCAACCTCTTAATCCGTCTGACTCCGATTATCAGGTTACTTCCCACTCATCTTCTGGCGAGTCATCGGCTACTCAGCTCCCACCGCTCAAAACGGTGCTTGGGTAAGCTATACTTATTGTGATGTTTGTAGTACATTGCCTTAGAACATATGCTGTATTTGATTTTGTTATTCTTCCCAGGGCCAAACCTAGGCCAAGCAAGAAGGCCCGCCTGGACAAAGCGGCCGAAGAAGATATCGTTCTTGAAGCAGACAAGACACCCAATGCTGAAGCGGCTATTCCTGAGGATATTCCCAACGATCCACCGCAGCAAGATGATGATCTTATTGCTGAAGAGAGACCTACTGATACTTCAGGTCCTACCCATCAGCCCACAGGTTCCATCCGGATTGAAAGCTCCACCGGTCCAGCAAAACCTACTGACAAGCCAACAGCTCCAGTGCAAACCGGCGGTACCAAGGATGATGAGGTTGTCATTACTGGCACTGGCCATACTGAGCCAAACAATCCTGTCGCTTTATCCAAACATTCTGCCAAGGAAGAATTTGCTGCCTTTGGCAAAGGCAAGTGGAACGCTGATCTGACGACTTACGCTGCTCTGAATGCCCAAGATATCCATTCCGGCTATCTGAACCGGCTGTATACCAGCTGTGACTATGAAGCCGTTCTGGTTAATATGATGAAAGATAAATATGAGGTAATTTCCATATGCTCCTTCCTGCTTGTATGCTTCCATTCTTGCTGACTCTGCTAGCCCCCAAGGGCCGGTTTGGAATATTCTTTCAAACCGGGACTTAAATAATATAAATCTTGATGCTTTGAAATTTGCTGATGTAGCCCCCAAGGGCCGGTTCAACTTAGCGTAGTTAAACCGGTACTTTAAGTAATTGAAACTGCCGCATCAGAATATATATGATCAAATAGCCATTAGCCCCCAAGTGCCAAGTTGAATACTTGTATTGATCTTGGGACTTTGTAAACAATTGAAAGATGAAGATCAAATATGCATTAGCCCCCAAGTGCTAAGCGCATAACTTGTTATGTGGTTAGTACTTGAATCCTTCTACCGATTTGTTGAAACATATATCTGTATGCATGCAGGCGGAGCTGAAGACGAAAGAAAATCAAGTCATCGATCTTCAAAAAAACCTGAAAACCCAACAGGCTGAAACCTCCAAAGCAAAAGAGGAATTGGCAGTGCTTTAAGCGCCATGGAACAACTTAAGGAAAACTTCAAGAAGAAACGGGCGGACTGGGCCACTGAAAAGTCCTCTTTGATCAAACGAGCAGAGGATGCCGAGGCTGCACTAAAACCAATGGCAGATGAATTGACCAGCATAAAGCGGCACATGCATGCCATGACTGCTGTTATCTTTGGTAAGCCAGAGTCACCGGTTTGCCTTCTGAATTGGCTCTGCCTTCTGACAGAGTCACCGGTTTATTAACCCTTTATGGTATTTCAGGGACACGCATTGGTCACTTGGGGTCAGATGTGCGGAAGAAACTAAAAGCCGCTTATACATTGGTTGAAAAATGTATACTGGTGCCCAGCGGATCATCTGTACCGCATCTCATAACAAACCGGCGCCCACTTTGATTCAAGATACTCCGATGAAAGTGTCGGTGCTTCCTGCCCGGGTGGAAGAGCTGAAGAAATCTGCTGCTCGAACCGGCGCAATCAATGCTTTAATCCGGGCAAAAGCCTAGGTGCCAGATTTTGATCCTATTGAAGCGGCTCAGGGCTATCCCAGCTTGAAGGAAGACGGGTCAGAATTTGGTGAAGCGGATCTGCGAGCAATAAACCAGGAAGTGCGTCCACTAGCTTGTGAGTTGACTGAGGAAGCAGACTTGTCTCGTTATCAAGCACAATATGACAGTCAGAACAAGCGAATAGCTGCACCAATCCATGAATCGGAAAATCTGATCCCTCCAATCCGTAAGCATACTTATGCTCCCAATATTGACCCGTCATTGCTGATCCATGATGAAGCTGTTTTTCAAGCATTAATGGGAATCGACTGGACAACTATGGATTTCCAGCCACTGGGTAGGGACACGGAGGCTGAAGCGGCGCAGGATGACCCACAACCATTAGGCCAGGCTGGTGACCAAGCTTGAACTGGAAGCCGGTTTTAAAACTGCCTCTCCTTTGCAAAAAACAATTATATTATTATGGGCACCATGTTGCCTTGTAATAGGCTAGCTGATACCTTTAATGTTGATATGCCTTCGTGCATAATTTGTTCTTCCTGTGGTAATGAACTTTCCAAAACACTTTCTGAAATAAAAAATTCGTCAAGTGCCACCGCGGTTGTACCGTCAGGCGGAATATGATGTCTGCATATATGAAATCAAAACAAAATTTTAAGTATATGACCAAATTTTTGAGATACATAATACCTGCCGTCATTGAGCGTGAAGTTGGCTTGGCCAATCTTGAAGCGGAGTTTTGCAAACCCACACTGTTGGAGGAGATAACAGCTCCTGTATATATATATATATATATATATATATATATATATATATATATATATATATATATATATATATATATATATATGATGTTGGTTTACCATGTAAACCGTGCCGGGTTATAATAAACACCGTGTTACTCCATAAGAGGATGTTAACAACACGGATCAAACCGGTCAAATAGTCTCCAGATTGACGTGAACTGTGTTCCGTCAATTGAGAAAAAAAATTGTCGGTTTAAAAAACACAATGAAAAGCAAAAACCCCCCTTCAAAGAAAAGTGTGAAGCAAAAGAAAAGTTTTATTTAAGCTGATCAAATGGCGTTACCATGGCTAAACACGACCAAGCTCCCGTTAGGTGTAACTATGGTTCTAGTCAGCCAGGTCCCTAAATGAAACCGTGGCATTTATGCCGACCAAATGGCGTGGTCATGGTTCGGGTTCGACCAAGCCCCCAAGTGATTCTGTGGCCTTAGGCTGATCAAGAGGCATGACTGGTTCAGACATGACCAAGTCCCCAAGTGATCTGGTGGCTCTCGCCTATCAAGAGGCATGGTATTGGTTCAGACACGACCAACCCTCCAAGTGATATAACATGATGCTTTTAGCAAAGCGAACTCAAGGGGTAAACCGGAGGACGCTTTAGAGCAACTCCGTGTAACCTCACATGATGTAAAAGAATAGATACCCCGCTTTAGCTGAGGTTCCGGTTTATTATATTTAATCATAATATATACATTGTCGTAATATGTAAATAAGTATAGCCAATGGCTCAGGTATAGTAAGGCCGAAGATGAGCTATATTCCGCGGCCTGTTAGTCTCCTCCTCTGATGTACGTGAGTCCTTATGCTCTCGAATATCGATCAGATAGTACGACCCGTTGTGCAGATTCTTGCTGACCACGAAAGGCCCCTCCCAAGGTGGGGATAGCTTATGCATATTAGTCTGATCTTGGATGAGCCGAAGCACCAAATCTCCTTCCTGAAAGGTTCTGGTTTTGACCCGGCAACTGTGATAACGACGAAGATCCTGCTAGTAAATCGCCGATCGGGCGGCTGCGATGTCACGCTCTTCATCCAACCGGTCCAAAGCATCTTGCCGTGCTGTCTCGTTGTCCGCTTCAATATAAGCCGTGAAACGAGGTGAATCATGGCAGATATCATTGGGGAGAACCGCCTCCGCTCCATAAACCATGAAGAACGGTGTGTATCCTGTTGATCTGTTGGGTGTTGTATTGATGCTCCATAAAACAGATGGTAATTCTTCTACCCAACAACCCGACGTTCTCTGCAAAGGAATCATGAGCCGGGGCTTGATGCCTCTCAAGATCTCTTGATTAGCTCTTTCTGCTTGACCATTGGACTGTGGATGTGCCACTGATGAAACGTCAAGCCGGATGTGCTCCCGTTCGCAGAACTCCTTCATAGCACCTTTGGATAAATTGGTACCATTATCTGTGATAATACTGTGCGGAAAGCCAAACCGGAAAATCACCTTTTTGATGAACTGAACCGCCGTGTCCGCATCACACTTGCTAACAGGTTCTGCCTCCACCCACTTTGTAAACTTGTCAACCACCACCAAGAGGTGGGTCTTCTTATCTTTGGACCTTTTGAAAGGCCCAACCATATCCAGTCCCCAAGTTGCAAACGGCCAAGTAATTGGAATCATTCTCAATTCTTGAGCCGGTACATGAGCACGCCTTGAAAACCTTTGGCAACCATCACATCGTCTGACCAGATCCTTCGCATCAGCATGAGCAGTTAACCAATAAAAACCATGGCGAAACGCTTTAGCCACCAGAGACTTTGAACCGGCGTGGTGACCACAATCTCCTTCGTGGATCTCACGCAAGATTTCACGGCATTCTTCAGGAGACACACAGCGTTGAAAAGCTCCTGATATACTGCAATGATGCAACTCGCCGTTGATGATAGCCATGGACTTGGACCGCCGGATTATCTGCCAGGCTAGAATCTCATCCTCTGGCAACTCACCCTGGTTCTTGTACGCCAGTTAAGGAAGCGTCCAATCCAGAATAACATGAAGAGCCACCACCAATTGAGCCTCCGGATCAGGAATAGCCAAATCCGCTTCACCAGGGATCTTGACCGATGGGTTGTGCAGCACATCTAGAAAAACATTGGGTGGGACCGGTTTGCGCTGAGAGCCCAGCCGGCTTAAAGTGTCTGCCGCTTCATTTTTCCGCCGATCCACGTGGTCCACCTGATAGCCCTTGAAATAACCTGTGACAGTATCCACCTCACGACGATATGCTGCCATGAGTGGGTCCTTGGAGTCCCAAGTGCCAGACACTTGCTGAGCCACAAGGGCTGAGTCACCGAAGCACTTAACTCGACTTAGATTCATCTCCTTAGCCATCCGGAGACCATGGAGCAAGGCTTCATACTCAGCTGCATTGTTAGTACAAGGGAACATTAAACGGAGAACATAACAAAACTTATCACCTCGTGGGGAAGTTAATACGACTCCAGCCCCCGAGCCTTCCAACTGCCTGGATCCGTCAAAATGGATGGTCCAATACGTATGATCCGGCTTTTCCTCAGGTGCTTGCATTTCCGTTCAATCATTGATGAAATCAACAAGTGCTTGAGACTTAACCGCTGTCCGAGGCACATACTTCAGACCGTACGGTCCCAGCTCTATGGCCCACTTTGCAATCTGGCCAGTTGCTTCCCGGTTCTGGATGATATCTCCCAAAGGAGCAGAACTGACCACCGTAATTGAGTGTCCTTGGAAATATTGTTTAAGCTTCCGACTTGCCATAAAAACTCCATACACTAGCTTCTGCCAATGTGGATACCTTTGCTTGGACTCAATGAGCACCTCGCTGATATAATAGATCGGACGTTAAACCGGATGCTCCTTACCTGCCTCCTTTCGCTCCACCACAATAGCTATGCTGACCGCCCGAACATTAGCAGCAACATATAGCAGTAACAGCTCCTTGTCAATGGGAGCAGCGAGCACAGGCGGATTGGCCAATTGCCGCTTTAAGTCCTCAAATGCTTCATCAGCAGCAGAACTCCAGACAAACTGATCCGTCTTTTTCAACATCTCATACAAAGGGATTGCCTTCTCACCCAGGCGACTGATAAACTGGCTTAGCGCAGCAATCCGGCCTGCCAGGCGTTGAACATCGTTGATACACTTCGGTTTAGCCAGGGAGGTGATAGCCGTGATCTTCTCCGGATTAGCCTCAATTCCCCTGTTGGACACTAGAAAACCCAACAGCTTGCCCGCCGGTACACCAAAGACATACTTGTCCGGATTAAGCATCATCTTGTATGTTCTCAGGTTATCAAAGGTTTCTTTCAGATCATCAATCAGAGTCTCCTTCTCCCTGGATTTAATCACGATATCATCCACGTAAGCATGTACATTACGGCCAATCTGCTTGTGAAGACAATTTTGTACACACCGTTGGTAAGTTGCCTGGGCACTCTTGAGCCCGAAGGGCATAGACACATAGCAGAAGGCTCCAAAGGGAGTTATAAATGTTGTTTTCTCCTGGTCCTTAACTGCCATTTTGATCTGATGATAGCCAGAATACGCATCCAAAAAACTTAAACGCTCACAACCCGCCATAGCATCAATAATTTGATCAATACGGGGGAGGGCAAAAGGATCTGCTGGACAAGCTTTATTAAGATCTGTGTAATCCACACACATGCGCCAGGTGCCGTTTTCCTTGAGGACCAGCACCGGATTGGCAAGCCACTCAGGGTGAAAAACTTCAATAATAAAGCCAGCTGCTAAGAGCCTGGCTACCTCTTCTCCAATCGCCTTGCGTCTTTCTTCGTTAAACCAGCGGAGGAACTGTTTCACCGGTTTATATTTAGGATCCACATTAAGTGTGTGCTCAGCGAGTTGCCTCAGTACACCTGGCATGTCAGAGGGCTTCCATGTGAAAATGTCCCGATTCTCACAGATGAACTCGATGAGCGTGCTTTCCTATTTCAGATCCAAGTTGGCACTAATGCTGAATTGCTTGGACGAATCACCAGGTACGAAGTCAACAAGCTTAGTTTCTGCTGCCGATTTGAACTTCAGGGCCGGATCATGCTCCGTAGTTGACTTCTTCAACGGAGTCATGTCCGCCGGATCAACATTGTCTTTATAGTACTTCAACTCCTCGGTGGCACAAACCGATTCTGCATAAGCCGCATCTCCTTTCTCGCATTCCAAAGCGATTTTGCGGCTTTCGTGAACCGTTATTGTCCCCTTGTGACCCGGCATCTTGAGCTGCAAATACACATAACAGGGCCGAGCCATAAACTTGGCGTATGCCGGTCGCCCAAACAGGGCATGATATGGACTTTGGATTATCACCACTTCAAACATCAATGTCTCCGACCTGGAATCATGATCATCCCCAAAGGCCACTTCCAGAGCTATCTTACCAACGGGATATGCTGATCTGCCAGGTACTACACCGTGGAATACTGTATTAGACGGTTTGAGATTCTTATCTGTTAGTCCCATACGACGGAAGGTCTCATAGTACAGGATGTTAATACTGCTCCCTCCATCCATGAGCACCTTGGTGAACTTATAACCTCCCACCTGAGGCGCCACCACCAGAGCCAACTGACCCGGATTATCGACCTGGGGTGGGTGATCCTCTCTGCTCCATATGATTGGCTGTTCAGACCAACGTAGATAACGGGGTATGGCCGGTTCAACAGAGTTGACTGCCCGCCTCTGAACCTTCCGGTCTCGCTTGTCCAAGCTAGTGGTAAAGACATGGTACTGCCCACCACTCAACTGCTTCGGGTTGCTCTGGTAACCTGACTGTTGCTGCTGTTGGTTGTAACCACCCTGGTTGTTCCGACTATTTTGACCACTATGTCCGCCCGGATTACCATTAAATCCCGAACCGGAACTTCCTCCATCGTAACCCGGCCCGGACCCTGAGCCATCGCCAGATTCGTGATCATACCGGAAATTATTAGAATTCTTGAACTCCTGCATAATAAAGTAATCCTTCCAAAGGTGGTTTGTTGGTTCCTCCTTTGTCCCATGTCTTGGACAGGGCTGGCTTAGCAGATAGTTTAGGCGGTTTGGGTTGGGGTTGGGTGCCCCACTATGATTTTTAGGCCTACCCTTGCGTCGCTGGCCATTGTTCTATGCGTTGGTATTAGCCACAAAGTCCATGTTACCATCCGCTTTACGCTTGCCTCCTCCGCCATTTCCTACCCAGTGATGCTGCTGACCTTTGGAGCTGCTGTTCTTCTTCCCTTTCCCTGTCTTGTCATCATCAGATTCGGGATCCTTAGTACTATCAGAATCAGCATATTTCACCAAAGCGGCCATGAGGGTCCTCATGTCGGTGCAATGACGTTTCATCCGTCCTAATTTCAACTTCAGGGGCCCAAACCGGCAGTTGCCTTCTAGGGTTAATACTGCGGTGTCAGCGTTGATGCGGTTTGAGGAGTGCAACACTTGTGAAACCCTGCGCACCCAATGAGTTGTTGATTCTCCTTCCTCCTGGACGCATGCAGCTAAGTCCACTATCGACATAGGCTGTTTATAGGTATCCTTGAAATTGCTGATAAACCGGGCTCGTAATTGGGCCCATGAACTGATAGAATTAGCTGGCAAGCTTTTTAACCACGTACGGGCCGTTCCTTCAAGCATCATGGTGAAGTATTTCGCACACGCCGTGTTATCCACATCAAGCATCTCCATGGCCATCTCATAGCTCTCCACCCATGTCTCTGGAGGTTGATCCGCCGTGTAATTTGGTACCTTGCGCGGGCCTTTGAAATCCTTGGGCAGGCGCACATTGCGTAAAGCGAGGATAAGGCAAGGTACCCCCAAAGAACTAGAAGTAACACCAGGTTCGATCGAGATGGCTGGACGAACCGGCGTGAGCTGCCGAGCCTGATGTTGTGTGGCTAACTCGGCCTCCCTGCGCGCTCGGGCCCGGTTCACCACTTCCTGAGCGTCATCAGCACCACCCGTCGGGTTGTTGCCACGGGGTGCTCCACGTCGTTCATTGCTCGACACTGCTGGTTCATCCATATGTCTGCTATAGCTCCGGCTTGGACGGGGGGTCGAGTGGATCCGGTCGCAGCTGTACGAGTATGCTTCCTGTTGGGCGAAGCTGTCATCAGAAGTTCCTTGACCTGTCGCGTCTCTACCGCCTGCGGCGAGTCACCTTCAATTGGAATGGCCTCCAGCCGTGCAGCAGCAGCAACAAGATTGTCCATTGGGTTGGAGTAGTGACCCGGAGGTGTTAAAGCATCCTGAGGTATAACGGTGTTTTGACGAGGCGGGTCCATCTGACGAGGCTGAACCGGTGCACCAGTCCCAGGGGCTTCTGCCCGGTTCCCCTCTAGCGGATTGCCGGCTCTTGGTCCTAGAGTGTTGAAAAGGTCTCTAGCCTCGAAAACCGAAGGTAGGCGGGATCGGTGCTTCCTCCTCATGACTTCATGCGACGCGCTCTGGTCCAACATAAGCCTGTAGGCCTGTGCGTCTAAAGCGGCCCGCTCTGCGGCCATCTTGGTGTCCTCAGCCGCCAGATCCGCCTTGGCCTGGGTGATCTGTTCCTTTACCTTTGCAATCTCCGTATTGTGAACGTCCTGATCTGGTGGATTAACTTCCGCCATAAGCACAGCCAACGCATCAAATAGTTCTGATAGAACCTGAGCCGGCGAGCGCACAGGGCCTCCTCCCCCGGCAGCCGTCGCTGCTGCTGAACCGGAAATCGTTGCCGCCGCTGTCGAAGAATGAAGCGCTGCTTGTGTTCCGGCCATGAATATTCCAACCCGGTTAGGCAGATCAGAGGGGTCCGGAATACTGTCGCCGTCGGAACAGCTCCCAATCCGGCCATCTTGTAGCTGATAAAGAGATTCGATTTCTTCGGTCGAAGATTCATCACCGGAACAAACAACAGTCGCCCCGCACAATTCCGATCCGTCCTCATAACTTCCTCCATGGATGACTCCCACGAAGGCACGCTTCATGGCCGGTTTAACCCGGGCGGATTGCGCACGCTGAGCCGTCTCGACGAGGTCGGTGCAGATGTCCGGCTCAGGGCCCGGTTCACCGATCTTGCCAATGAAAACGTGAATGCTACCAAAGGGGACCCGGTACCCGTACTCAATTGAGCCGGCCTCGGGGGCCCAGCCTGCGTCGTCGATGTAGAGCCTGCCGCGACGACTCTTAGTCATCCGGCCTACAGCGTAGCCCTCGAGTCCTTCAAAGCGGCCCTCCAAGAACCGGAAACCATTGTGCGATAGCCCCATGGTGGGTGCCAACTGTCGTGGTTTTGTCACGGCATATGTCCTAGAGAAAGGACTTAGTCGTGGAGCCATCGCGACGGGTTAGCTTGAAGGGGTTAAAGCGGACACAAGGACGCAAGAGAGTTTATACTAGTTCGGCCCTTCGATGAAGGTAAAAGCCTACGTCTAGTTGTGATGGAATTGATGGGGTTTCGATGACTAGGGAGCAAACCAGCTTCGCCTACGTCTCGAGTTGTTGTCTGTCTCCCCTGAACCGCCGTCGGGTCGCCCCCTTATATATACGGGTGACGCCTGTCGGTTCAGAGAGTCCCAACACCGATTCATACTCGTATCCGGGTTGATCTCTCCTTGTTCCTAACTTATAGTAAAAGTATACGTACAAACGCCGGTATACGGCTACAGGTTTTAAACCAACTACGGGCCCTGGGCCTTTATCTGCCTCTTTGGGCTTTAACACCTTTGAACTACTAATGAAGTTAATCCGGCCCAGGTAGGCCGGTTTACGCCCAGTAGTAATATCCCCAACAATTATGGTGGAGGAGGGCACCGCACACGGCTAAGAGATCAATGATCAATTGTTGTGTCCATGGGGTGCCCCCTGCCCCTGTATATAAAGGAGCAAGGGGGGAGGCGGCCGGCCTAGGAGGAGGGCGCACCAAGGGGTGAGTCCTCCTTTCCTTGTTGGAGTAGGAGAGAAGGAAAGAGGAGGAGAGGAAGAAGGAAAAGGGGGCTGCACCCCTTGTCCAATTCGGACCAGAGGGGGGCCGCGCGCCTCCTTCCTTTTGGCCTCTCTCCTCTATTCCCGTATGGCCCAATAAGGCCCATATACTCCCTGACGAATTCCCGTAACTCTCCGGTACTCCGATAAATACCCGAATCACTCGGAACCTTTCCGATGTCCAAATATAGTCGTCCAATATATCGATCTTTACGTCTAGACCATTTCGAGACTCCTCATCATGTCCCCAATCTCATCCGGGACTCCGAACTCCTTCGGTACATCAAAACTCATAAACTCATAATATAACTGTCATCGAAACTTTAAGCGTGCGGACCCTACGGGTTCGAGAACAATGTATACATGACCGAGACACGTCTCCGGTCAATAACCAATAGCGGAACCTGGATGCTCATATTGGCTCCCACATATTCTACGAAGATCTTTATTGGTCAAACCGCATAACAACATACGTTGTTCTCTTTGTCATCGGTATGTTACTTGCCCGAGATTCGATCGTCGTATCTTAATACCTAGTTCAATCTCGTTACCGGCAAGTCTCTTTACTCGTTCCGTAATACATCATCTCGCAACTAACTCATTAGTTGCATTGCTTGCAAGGCTTAAGTGATGTGCATTACCGAGAGGGCCCAGAGATACATCTCCGACAATCGAAGTGACAAATCCTAATCTCGAAATACGCCAACCCAACATGTACCTTTGGAGACACTTATAGAGCACCTTTATAATCACCCAGTTACATTGTGACGTTTGGTAGCACACAAAGTGTTCCTCCGGTAAACGGGAGTTGCAATCTCATAGTCATAGGAACATGTATAAGTCATGAAGAAAGCAATAGCAACATACTAAATGATCGAGTGCTAAGCTAACAGAATGGGTCAAGTCAATGACATCATTCTCCTAATGATGTGATCCCGTTAATCAAATGACAACTCATGTCTATGGCTAGGAAACATAACCATCTTTGATCAACGAACTAGTCAAGTAGAGGCATACTAGTGACACTCTGTTTGTCTATGTATTCACACATGTATCATGTTTCCGGTTAATACAATTCTAGCATGAATAATAAACATTTATCATGAAATAAGGAAATAAATAATAACTTTATTATTGCCTCTAGGGCATATTTCCTTCAGATTTCCCCCTCCCGGAGGGATATTTCCCTGGCAGAACAGCTCCGCCGGAGCCCTAGATTGGTTCCACCTTGAGATGGTGGCGCTTTGTCCCAAAAGCTTCCTTCTAACTTTTTCCAGGCCAAAAGACACCTTATACCAGAAGATGGGCATCGGGGGGCTTCCAGGTGGCCCACGAGGTAGGGGGCATGCCCAAGGGGGTAGGGTGCGCCCTCCACCCTCGTGGACAGTGGGTGGCCCCCCTCTGGTGCTTTCTTAGCCCAATATTTTTAATATATTCCAAAACTGACTTTCGTGGAGTTTCAGGACTTTTGGAGTTGTGCAGAATAGGTCTCTAATATTTGCTCCTTTTCCAACCCAGAATTCCAGCTGCCGGCATTCTCCCTCTTCATGTAAACCTTGTAAAATAAGAGAGAAAAGGCATAAGTATTGTGACATAATGTGTAATAACAGCCCATAATGCAATAAATATCGATATGAAAGCATGATGCAAAATGGACGTATCAACCACCTAAACCTATCAATTAGGGTTTTGGTGGCTCGGGGTCGACGAAAACACCTAAACCTATCATCTAGGCTCTAGGGTGGCTCGGGGTCGACAAAACCACCTAAACCTATCAATTAGGCTCTAGGGTGGCTCAGGGTCGAC
>NC_041384.1:679646248-679700177 GCF_002162155.2 Triticum dicoccoides | reverse complement strand
GACAAAAACACCTAAACCTATCATCTAGGCTCTAGGGTGGCTCGGGGTCGACAAAAACCACCTAAACCTATCAATTAGGGTTTTGGTGGCTCGAGGTCGACAAAAACACCTAAACCTATCATTTAGGGTCTAGGGTGGCTCGGGGTCGATGAAACCACCTAAAAGAATCAATTAGGGTTTTGGGTGGCAACATAATAAAAGAACAATGAGGAAGCATTTAAGCATAAAAACTATTCCTTTTGCAAATGCATTTAAGCATTTAAGCATCAATATTTCTACAACAAACTAGCGACCATTTTCAGCATCAGTATAACATAAGCAAACAATACTTACTATAGTTCAACACATTATAGGCATACACAACCATTGTTCACCATACATAGTGCAGTTCAAATGCGCAATCCATCATTTTCTCACAAAAGAATGAATATCATAACTACTAGGTAAAGAAACAGCCAGAGTTTACAATTACTAGAACCATACATTACACAACCATAATTCTAAGTTACTAGGTCATTGCACAACCATCCTTCCCGAAAGGTCTGCAATGCCCACTAATCTCACTTCATCTTGTTCAGTTCTGTAAGATGGCCTGGATCCCCTTGATCTTCTCCTTAAGCTTCTCCTCTGCCTTCATGAGCTTACAAATCTTAAGCTCTTGCTTGTACTTCTCTTCATTATGGTTTTCCTTGAGGTTCAGCACATCAGCAACCTAAAAATTCATCTCTAGCTTATCTTGGGTGAGCTTCTCCTCAAACTTTGTGAACTCTGTATTCTTCAACTCCAAATTCATCCTAGCCTCACTAAGCAATTCCTTCTCTTTCATATTCTTCAACTTCAAGTTCTGGATGACAGTTGCTTGAGCACTTGTCAGGTTGCACAGGAGTTCATACTTCTATTGAAGCTTCTCTGTAATTGCATCTTTCTTTGCCATTTCTGCCTTCATACCAGCCACCAATTCAGCTCTGCATTGGTGCTGATATGTGATGTTGGACTACAGATAACTGAAATCCACAACCCTCTCCTCCTGCATATCCGCAAGTTGATGCACATCTTTCACTAACTTGTCATAGTCTGCATCCAGCTTGTTCTTTTCTTCTATCAAGTGATGAATAGTTAAAGCACTTTCAAGATTATCATTCACCCTACAGACTTGCTCTCTTCAACCATTGACCAAAGCTTCAACAATGCATTCTCCATTGTTGGGGGCCACTGCTCATCAACCCACTAAACAAACCCACAATTCTGACCTTCCTGGAAAAATAACAAGGGCAAAATTTAGTACAATACAACTACTATGGGTAGTAAGCAACAGTTAGTTCATGGCAGTAGCTAATGTTGGTACTGACCAACATTGAATTTGCACAACCATGTGCTAAGCAACAGGAGCACATTGTAAAATAACTTAATGTAATCCTACAATGGGTGATCAGTATATATTTAGCAGAGTAACACTCCATTCAACTTAGCATAATAACCAACTTAGAATTGGCCATTAATATAATGGAATCTTACAATGTGCACTACCACTCTACCAGTGAACTACTTTGCCATATATCACTAACAAATGGAACATAGACATCACTTAATGAAGAGTTATCAAACCAGACTACATTAGCCTAGCTAAATACACTACATTAGCCTGTAGCAACAAACTAGCTATTGATAGTACCTACTGTTAGCAGTAAGCAACAGTTACTTATTAGGAGTAACACATCAGCTAATGGAGGGGCTAATGTGAGTACTAAGCAACACTGCATACAAGTATAAATAAATAGCATGTGCACACAACAGAGCATGCTTGAGCCTATACTTAGCAAAAATGCACTCCACTGAACTTAATATTCAGCATTCCTACAATGAGCACTACAGTAGGGCATATATGACTAACAAAATTACCATAGACATAACTGAATAACACTAGGCAAACAAGACTCTGTCACTTTCAATGAACACATCCTGTGCATAATCAATAAGGCAAGAAAATTACCAACTCTGCACATGCTAAGAACCTTCTCCCAGTCAATGTTCCTTCAAATGCAACAAGCCTCTCTGATGGCCTCCCATGCTTCTCGCACATCACTATCAGATCTAGCTCAAGACCCTTGTAATCCGGGTCCTCAAGTGAGAAAGGCACCTGCCCAAGCAAAATCCAAGTTGCCATCATGTGCGGAGGACGAGGACAAAGCAAAGCAAATGAAATCCTCACAATAAAGACCACCTACACAGAAAAATCCCCTAATTTTCTAAACCTAACCCTAACCCTAGCTCCAATGGAGTAACTGACCTGGTTGAGCCCATCGGTGGAGGTTTCGGAGTGCATGTACGGGAGGCTTGAGTTGTCACTGTTGCTCTCGTCCTCCAAAACCATGGCTGCGGCGGCGGCGTGTGGCCGCCGGCGGGGGCGGGCGTAGGCGGCGGCGAGGCAGAGAGAAGGAAGAAGAAGGCAGAGCAGAGCGGGGGGGGGGTGCGTGGGTGAGTGGGGTTTGGCTCAAACGCACCAGCCGCGCCTAAACGGTGCGACCCGGGGCTCGTCCGAGTCAGCGCGCGGGCACGCGCTCACTGGCCAGCGTGGCACCTGACGGGTGGGCCCAACCGGCCAGATTCCCTATCAATACGTATAAAACACACTTTTAGCCTCTTTTGCAACGTCTCGCCTCAAACTTGGTACTAACACGTAAAAATTACCAATCTTGGTACCAATCTGCTTCCAATGCCCTAATTGTGCTACTTCTGTGCAATTTACTCCTAGTTTACACTTGATCACTTCATACATGCCATTGAGCTTTTGCGTCCTGTGTCATCCCGTCAGCTTCGTGACCACCAGATTCTCTAAGCACTAGAATAATCATGGCATCATGCCACCAGCTAGACACAAAGCAAGATAACTGAAAGACAGCAAGCATCACTTCTTTTTCTCTCAACTTTTTCAAAGATCACACACACATTCCTTGTCTCTCCTCTCTGCCTAATCCCTGGGTACTCTTACACCCCAGAATTAACCAGCTACAATGTGAGAAGAGAAGACACTGGAACCGATTCTTCTTCCTTCTCTTCTTCTTCCTCTTACCTCTGACCCTAATTAATAACAAGACATAATTAAGCAAGCATGGTAGCACAAAGCATTACATATCCTTAATTCGGACGTAATCTTCTCTTGCATGTTGCATCTTGCAGCTCCAAGGAGGTTAAGCAAGGTTGATCGTGCATGGTCGCCTATCGATCGGTGTCGAAGAAGCTCTTGCCTTCGAGCTTCCTCTGCCTCTTCACCCTAGCAATGAAGTCATCCACCCTCTTCTCTAGCTCCTCCCCCCCCCCCTCACGCTCCTCCTCCTCCTCCTCCTCCTCCTTTTCCCTCTCCTTCTCTCCCTCCCAAACTGCTTCAACCGAAGCACACTGATTAGAGAACGCCACCGTGGTAGTAGTCGTCTTTGTGGTCATCGGCATGGCACTCCTCTTCACGTACTCCTCGTGGATGTTGTCGACATCCATGATGGAAGCGGGCTGGCTCTTCAGAGCTAGCCTAGACTGGGCGATGAGGAAGGCGACGATGAGGTTGTCGGCGACGAAGAGGCACTTGGGGCTGAGCAGGAAGGCCGTGGCCAGGTCAGGGAGGGTGGTGAGGACTGGGGAGGAAGGTGACGAGGAGCAAGCAGAGCCTAGGAACCAGGCAAAAACATGTTTTAGAGCACCTGCTCTCAGGCCCTTCTTATCTAGCCATCCATTCCCCGCATGGCGATTCGTGTAAATACATTTCTTTTTTTGTTCCTCTCATATAGAACATGTCTTGAAGTCAAACCTTTGTAGAACGACAAAGCTTTCTAACTAGAATCTAGGATAACACTTTTAGATTTTTTGGTCAAACATAAATATACAAAATAAGTTTTGTTTGATTAAAAAAATTATTTTTAGTATTTATGTCAGACCAAAGATTCTGAAAGATTTATCCTAGATTATAGTTAGAAAGCTTTGCCGCAAGCTTTGCCGCACTGCAAAGGTTTGAACTTCAAGACATGTTCTATATGAGAGAAACAAAAGGGAGATAATTTCATGTAGAAAGTTAGTTGATGGCATAGATCTTAAAGCGACATTGAAGGGTCAGCCTAGCAGGGCCGGGGTGTAGGTGCTCAAAAA
This sequence comes from Triticum dicoccoides, assembly GCF_002162155.2. NCBI lineage: Eukaryota > Viridiplantae > Streptophyta > Magnoliopsida > Poales > Poaceae > Triticum > Triticum dicoccoides. Next base: position 679,696,043 of record NC_041384.1, on the reverse strand, counting down.
AATCTGCGTCCGGGAACCAGGCAGGGCTGGTGAGCAGCAGGCAGAGGAAGCCACAGGTGGCCATCAGGTACGGTGCGAGGGTAGGGAGCAGCTGATGCTGCTTCTTGTTCCTCCTGTATTTCCTCATGCCCCTGATCTTCTCTATGTTTTTTTTTGCGGGGAGCAGCTGATCTTCTCTATGCTGATGGGGTCCATTTCTTGGACTGCAGTTGAGTAGTCAAGCTCTTGCAATGGACAGCACACAAGAGACCTGATGAGGCTCAAGAAGCTATGGCCGCAATGAGGGGGGATGCTGGCCATGGAAAGGCAGAAGAGAGGGGCCAACCAACCATGCAGGGACACAGATCTTCGCAAGAACGAACTGCCAGGTTTCACATTTTACACGAATGTCATCTGGTGATTAAATTTTACAAGCTAAGAAAACATTTGTCAAAGTTTCACACAAAAAAGATTTCATTTTTTGAACCTTTTCTGTTTTTATTGTACACCTGAGCTCGGGATTAGAACATCACTTTCGATATATTGTGCAGTACTATCGCCTGTCCGAATCAGCAGCCGGAAAAGCGCTCCCCGGCAGCATCTACAAGTGGTTGGGGTCCCATCACTCGTGATAAAACCACCACTCAGAATAGTACCCTCCGTATTTATATTTAACTCAAAACCCACTGCATCTTTTGGTCTTGCGCCATTGATAAATCCCAAGAAAAAAAGCTGCATGTGCATATGAAGATATGCTGATATGCAGGCAGTCGGTAGTCTTTTTTGCCACTATTATGATGCCTGCACATTCAGCATTGCGTGTCATCTTATTATTTTACTGTTGACATTTGAAATGAAAAGGGAGAAAGCCTTTGGATCAACACCTGCGTCACCTTTTCATGTCTCCTCTTTTAGTTCTTGCTGGCAGGATAATATAGCTATTATTATGATGATGGCTGAACAATCAGCATTGCGTGTGATCTTCTTATTTTATCAGTAAAGAAAGAGAAAAAAAAGCTTTGGATCAACAACTGCGCCATTTATTTATGTCTCCTCCTTTACTTCTTGCTGGCAGGATAATGTGACTACTAATATTATCAATGGAAGTATGAAACCATGACTCTACTTTTAATTCTTGCTGGTAGTACAATAGAACCATTATTTCCATCACTAATTTTCCGGATTATTTACTGTGAAAGGGCGACCGGTCATTTAGCAGCTGATCTGAAAGTACATTCATGCATGTGTCAACCTCTAGTTTACACTTGATCACTTCATACATGCCACTGAGCTTTTGCGTGCGTCCTGTGTCATCCCGGCAGCTTTGTGACCACCAGCTAGACACAAAGCAAGATAACTGAAAGACAATAGGCATCATCACTTCTTTTTCTCTCAACTTTTTCAAAGATCACACACACATTCCTTGTCTCTCCTCCTCTCCGCCTAATCCCTGGGCATTTGCTACGCCTCAGAATTAACCAGCTACATCGTGAGAAGAGAAGACACTGGAACCGGTTCTTCTTCCTCCTCCTCTTCTTCTTCCACTGACCCTAATTAATAACAAGACATAAAAAGCAAGGATGGTAGCACAAAGCATTACATATCCTTAATTTGGACGTAATCTTCTCTTGCACGTTGCATCTTCCAGCTCCAGGGCAAATCAGATCATGCATGGTCACCTATCGATCGGTGTCGAAGAAGCTCTTGCCTTCGAGCTTCCTCTGCCTCTTCACCCTAGCAATGAAGTCATCCACTCTCTTCTCCAGCTCCTCCTCTCCCTGCTCCTCCCCCTCCTCCTCCTCCTTCTCCTTCTCTCCCTCCCAAACTCCTTCAACCGAGGTGCCATGATCGGTGAACACCACCGTGGTAGCTGTCGCCTTAGCGGTCATCGGTGCGACGCTCCTCTTCACGTACTCCTCGTGGACGTCGTCGACATCCACATCGGAAGCGAGCTGGCTCTTCGGAGATAGCCTAGACTGGGCGATGAGGAAGGCGACGATGAGGTTGCCGACGACGAAGAGGCACTTGGGGCTGAGCAGGAAGGCGGTGGCCAGGTCCGGGAGGGTGGTGAGGATGAAGGAGACGAGGAGAGAGCACAGCCTGGGGAACCAGGCAGCGCTGGTGAGCAGCAGGCAGAGGACGCCACAGGTGGCCACCAGGTAAGGTGCCAGGGCAGGGAGCAGCCGCTGCTGCTTCCTGTTCCTCCTGTACTTCCTCATGGCCCTGATCTTCTCTATGCTGATGGGGTCCATTTCTTTGGACAGCAGTCAAGCTCCTGCAATGGAAAATGTATGCAGCTGAAGAAGCTGGTGCGGAGGCCTGAGGGGGAGGCAGGGTGGTGAAGGGTTTTATATGTGGCTTGAGAGGGGGGCTGGCCATGGAAAGGCAGAAGAGAGGGGCCAACCAACCATGCAGGGACACAGATCTCTATCCTACTGGTGGTAGAGATGCATGATGCTTTTGCACTTTGGGATTTCATAAACAAATGAATGAAATTGGTGTGTTGTGGGTGGGGGCATTTCTCTGTCAGAAAAGATATATGGTGGCTGTCTGCCTTCTCTTGCCCCTCTCTTTTCCTTTCCCTCCCTTGCTCTGCTTTGGGCCCCCTTTGCTCTCTCATGATCCTGATCCCTGGACTTTTGGTGACCTGGATTTATACAACTTTGGATGCCTCCAAAACTCCATGTATTCAAGCTCTTGCTCACTGCAGATGATCTACAGTAACAAGCTGTCACAAAACATGTAGAATTAATCACTTAAATGGACATGGATAAGCTTCACAGGCCACAGCTATGTCATGTACCAATAGTTGGCAAGTATGACCTCTCTGGCAGTTATGAACTCATGGTAGAGGATGGATGATTCACCTTCAGAACCAGTAGTGGCAAGGGTTGCTGAAACTTTCTGCTCATGTGGTATGCATTCTAGAAACTAGACCCTGGTGGTACAGACGTACAGTTGGTGCAAGTGCACATGAAGTTGTTGGTTTGGATTCTCTAGAAGAGGTCCTTGTGTCAGGAGGTCATGTTGCCATGACCAAGTGCTCAACTGTACTTCCAGTCTGGAACTCAAACCCAACAAGTTGGTAATTAGCAACTTTAGTGAATTTGCTATGAAAGCAGACGATCGTACCGAGTCGCATAAATAGTACCAAGTTGCGTAGTAAACTCTGACCGAAAGGGATCATCATGTGATAAAAGGGCAATGGCTTTCAATTAACTGGTGGCCTAAAGAAACAAAAGACCGGTTAAGCAAGAAGCCAAGATTAATACACAACAGTCTACGACGCTAAAAAGTTTCTACCCGAATATGTTTGCACTAGGACCATCTGAATCATATAGTAGCCTTTCAGTAACCATGTTCCATGTTTTCCTCTAGTAAACTAATGCAACACGGGGGTTCAAGTTAGATCCTGAGATCTTGTGTTTCTATATCAAATCAAAGGTAAACTGAGGAGGTGAGGATTAAGAACTGTATACTCTCCTAATTTCATAGAAAGGATGTCCTCTATCTATGACCGTCGCATCGTTCGAACACGGAACATCCAACACAAACTTGGCGTCTTATACCAAAACAGTCTGCAAGTTGCAACTACCGCTTGCGTCAAATAACCGAAGACTTGATGGCTAAGGAAAGATGGGGTTAGGCTCACTTCAGTCCAGTCCAACAAACACTAGTGCAGTGCAGTAGTGCCCATTATCTCCTTCCCCCAAGGACCCAGCTTCTCTCTTTAACAAGACTGGTGAGGTGCCTGTTAATTGAGTGCAAGTGTGCCAGTGTGACTGATCAGTCTTGACTCTTGGGCATTGGGCAAGCCACCAAGTAGGCACCACAAAGGTGTTTGTTTGTCCCTGCAATTTGCCTGTCATGGCAATATGCCATGCATTGCAAGACAGGAATGGTTCTGGAATTATGGTCTCCACACCAGCAAAATGCGCTTTACTCTCATAATTGAGCAGATGAAAGGAGCCCAATGCTTGACAAAAGATTATTATTAGCAGTTGGTGGATCCATATTAGCTTTACTATTATGTGGTGTGGAGTGTGGAGTCTGTGTGAAAAGGAAGAACTTGAGGTAAGCATGGCTGCATGGGTGATGGCTGGATGATTCCATTGGTGCCCTCCTACCCTGAAACACAAAGTTCTCTCTTGAAGTCCATTCATGGGGTGAAGGTTGGAAGTGCTTTCTTGGTTATTAGCTTTGCCCGCTCTCTTTAGATGAACAAGGCTCTTTCAACAATGCAGAGAAGTTCCATTCCCCAATTAGAAGATCCTTGAGATCTCACGAGCTTCAGACGCAGGATCTGCACCTAACAGATGATTCTTCAAGTGCTTTAGCTATTGGTGCAAGGCTGCAAGCCCGTATCTACACTTTGTTATATACATTATCTAGGGGGACTAAGGTAGTTACAAGAAAATAGACAGGGGCACATCAAGGAATTCTTCATCTCATTCCTTATTTGTAGTTTTACACTAAAATCCAGTGTTAAGCAGCTCTATACAGCAAACAAATGGAATTATGCAAATGGGATTCTTGCAAAAAATATGTATGGGTTTTAGTTTTTATGCCCACTATGTATTACTGTCAGCAAGAAATGACTGAAATTAATTCAATAAAGTTGCATCGAGCAGGTCAACACTGTCTTCTACACCGTGAACAGACAACCATTTTCATGAATTTGGTTTACAGAATCATAGTAGAAAAACTCATGCTTGCCAGGTCAATTCTGATATTTATGAGAAAAAATATATGGATAATACGCTTAGATCTCAGTAATAATCTACTCAACAAAGTAGATCACGCAAAATCACTGATGGATATGCATTCTAGAAATCAACCATCATGAAAAGAACATTTGAAAGGTCCTAGAAATGTGACAAGAGATAAAGAGATGGCACCAAGGGCTCGGTGAATCTGCAGTACAGCCATTTCAGACACTGCACATGCTTAACTCATCTAAAGTTATTGGTTTCCTAAGGTTATTGACCCAATGTATGGCAACAGATCATATTGTTGCATTACTTTAATGAACTTTGATGCCAAGGGTGAGGGTAATGAAGCAGTATTTATTCTGCAAGTTGCATCATTATCATCGGCATATGTAACTGGGAAAACAAACTGTGACTTAAAATGTGTCAGATGGCTCCCAATACTGTGTTAATAGGCCCTGTCAGCATGGTAATCTTTGGGTGTCAAAAGAGACCACGACACATGATTTTAGACTTATTGGTACCATGCAATGCCAATACTGATTCCTTTTCAAGATTCCACACGCGAGAAGCATATGGGGACACTGAAAGAGCAAAAAGATCCAGTAATTGACATACTTTGTGTCCCTCTCCATCATCCAACTTGCACAAAGCTTGTCGAAAAACATGGTGGGCTCTCAATAATGCTTGTCTTGGCACCATCGTTCACCATTGCTGCTAGCTCCTGGGTTATAGGATGGCACAGAGAAGAGAGAGTAAACAAGGATCATGCTTCTTGATTCCATTGCCCTTTCCTTTTCTTTGTGTTGTTTCTTTGATGAAGACTTGTGGCCTTAGAGTCGAGAAGGCAACAAAAGGGTCCCATCTACCCTTTGGTAGGCCAATTTTATTTGACAAAAAGCCCACCTGAGCTCTATCATGCCCCTCCATGCTTTGCTTGAGCATGGCTGATAGACTAAACCATGAGACACAAAAGAGGGGCCAAAACACTATAGAAATGCCCCTTTCTATATTTCTTGTTGGGCAGATAATCAGCACCTAATCCATAAGGTTCCATAAAACAAAACCTAAACTTCCTTGTTTTATCTCTAATAATTAGGTGTGTGGCGTATTTGCTGCCCTATGAGACACAAAAGAGAGGCCAAAATACTAAAGAAATGCACCCTTACTATATTTCTTTGTTGGATAGATAATTAACACCTAATCCATAAGGTTCCATAAAACAAAACCTAAACTTCCTTGTTTTCTCTCTAATACTTAGCAGAACTAGTGTCTGCTACTACTATTTTTGCCTTTTTGTTTTCACCAAATGTAATGTTACCATCTCTAAATATTGACAAATCAATTTACTTTATCAGAAATTTATGTTTCTCAAGGTAGCCATAATAGACATAAATGCAGGGAATCTGGTTGTCTTGCATGCACCAACTAGACTAAAACCGTTTAGATCCCTACACACCAAAAGAAACTTTTCTGCAAAGGGAGCCTCTGGAAAGTCACTCCTAATACGACCTTAACCAGATAACACACCCCAGTAATGATTGTTTGGATTCATTGGCACCATCACAATATTACGTGGAGTTTGTGGGAAGTTGGCCTACCTGTTCCCGGAAGTGTAATATCCCGAAAACACAATATAGACAGGACACAGCTAAAATTTAAAATGAAGCTGGAGTGCTGAACTTGCATTCATCTTGCAGTTGATGATTTACATTTGAGAAAGATTTGTCAAGCATGGATTTTGTAAAAAGAGAAATACATTACAGTAAACCTATCAGCAGTCTGCATTGACCTCAACACTTGCATCTGCAGCTGCCAATACCAATTCTGGTTCATAAGTTCCCTCTGCTCTGGCCTTCAAGCGTTCGCGCTGCAAGCGGAAGTTCTCTCTCTTCCTTGCTCTGTAACTGTTTGGGTTCTCAGGCTGTTTCTCATATGGGTAGACGCTTACCTGTAAAAGAAAATAACAGCATATTCATATATCTGGTATTCCGCTGAAACCCAACTAGATCCAGTAACTAGTGACTCTGACCTTTTTCCTGTCCGGTCCATATTTCTCAAACTTGACAAGTCCATCAATCAAGGAAAAGAGGGTGTGATCCTTGCCCATTCCAACATTATTTCCAGGATAAACCTGAAAAGTTCAGCATACATGCAAATAAGAAAACGCAAAACATGGAGACACGTTTGGTTGCGGCTTATAAAATGTGCACTTTTCGTACACCAATGTGAACCTACTTTATGAATAGTGCATGGTCTCAAAAGACCGAAAGTCATGTTAAACTCACGGTTCAGGTAAATAGCACAAAAGTTGGGAAGGAAATTGCATTTGCACACTGAATGATCACTCAGAACAGATAAAATTACTATGTACACAGAAAGTATTCCCTTTTTTTCTGCCCTTGCAGAATTTAGACTTGGTAGATATCAGTGCCCATTGCTTCTGAAGAGTGTAGTAATTCCTTTTTCTAGAAAGTGGAAGCTTTATTGCCCCGGCTCTGCATCGATGATGCATAAAGCCAATTTATTACAGGAGTACTATGCGCTCCGAAAGTACTATTGTCTGCCCTTTCAGAATTTAGACTTGGTGGATATCGGTACCCACGGCTTCTGAAAGAGCATAACTAGAGGCCACCATACTTGCAAGCTTGTACTACATGTGGCCATGTAAAGAGTGACATACTCCCTCCGATCGGAAGAAAGTGTCCCAGCTTGAGCGGAGGGAGTAGCAATTAAAGTCTCTTTACAACATGGTCATCGCCATGGTTTTATCTAAACGAATGAATAGTCATGCCACTCACAACATGGTCATTGCCAATTTACCACCACATAGTCATGCACTCATGCCATTCACAAGTACTCCCTCCGTTCCAAAATAGATGGCTCAACTTTGTACTAACTTAACAAAGTTGAGTCATCTATTTTGGAACGGAGGGAGTATGAAGTAAGCATTCAACCAAGATAACATGAATATAGCAGCTTCTAAGCTGCTACCTGCAAAATGATTAGCTGACTAGTGACTACAGATCACAGGTGCGAGTTCCTTTTGAAATGAATGGATGATGCTTGCAGTAGTATACAGCTAAAACAGGGACCAAACATTATACTCTGAACAAGTAGGTTCGTACTTTTGTCTGACAGAAAAAACTGAAAATGTGGACAATGCCAGAGCCAGCAGGAACCGCTGAGCGCCGCAACGACGATGACAAGCACACCTAATCTAAGCCCTGTCATTCCCTGACCTGTAGTATACACAGTCTTGCCTCACCACAATCCAATCTCCACAAATCCCCTAGCACTGAAAATCAATTTCGTATCCCGAAGTACTAGTACCGCACAGTATTTAGTTTTTAGTTATGTACACTAGCATTTCACCGGAATTCCCCATTGTGCACCAGTCAGAAGCGCCTTACTCACTGACAGGAGCCGAGAGCAAGCGGGAGGGAGAATGGACGGGGCGTACAGACAGACAGGAGCAGAGAGGGAGACCTTGGTGCCGCGCTGGCGGATGATGATGGCGCCGGGCTTGGCGAGCTGGTCGCCGTAAATCTTGACCCCGAGGCGCTGGCCCTTGGAGTCCCTGCCGTTCTTGGTGCTTCCGGCCCCCTTCTTGTGCGCCATCTGGATGGTCAGCCCGCGCGCCGGCAGCGTCGCCACGCCCACGCCCCCGGTGGTGCCGCCGGGGAGCGCGGCGCGGTCGCCGCGGAGGAAGGAGGAGGAGGACGCGAGGGACAGGCCCTTGAAGGCTCCCACCAGCGTGAACGCCATTTCTGTCGCTCGGAGAAACGCAGCAGCAGCAAGCCAGCAACGGCAGCAGACACTCTGCGCAGGGGAAAGAAGATGAGGTGATAAGGGTGGGGTCGTGGGCCGTCAGTGGGCTGAATGTACTGGGCTGCACGCTAGGTTTGAGCCTGGTGTGAAGAGCGCTGCGCGCGCAGCTGCAACCCAGCAGGCCCTGGCCAGCAAGACCGAGTCTGTCCCCAAGCGCGCACGTCAGCAATGACGCCAGCCCTTGATCCCACCCGTCATTGAACCATACCCCCTCTCCCGCTGACGCCCGGACCGGCATGTCATCCCCGACCCCGAGCCGGTGTCCACCTCCATGGCGGAGTCCGGCCCGAGCACCGCCTCGCCGTGTAGCCCCGCGCCGCCTCTCGATCCCTGCATGAATGGAGGCGCTCCACCGCACCTCGACCCGAGTCCGCAGCCCTCGAAACCCTTCGAATCCGAGCTCCAATTTCTTGTGGTGCCGCTGCCGCCGCCACCGCCACAGCTCCGGCCGAGCCCAGCCGACGCCAGAGATCACCACTGCCGTTTCCAAGGAGAGCAACGGAACCGCCGGTCAAGCCGAACCTCTCGAATCCGAGCTCCAAATCGAGCTGGAGTACTCGTCGGCGCCGCCACAGCTTCGACAGAGCCCAGCCGACGCCAGAGAACACCACCGACGTCTCCCAAGATAGAAACGGAATCGCCGACTCAAGGCAAATCTCTTGGACGCCTTCCCGAGGAGCAAGGTTCACCGGAGCCAGCTCAGCGGCAAGCCCCAAAGCCGCCGGCGCCGCCTGAACGCATCTGAACCAATAGGTATGCAATCTGGACCGCCCGATCCAACCTAAATCCTGCTTCTTGGTCAACCGGTGGCGCTTCTTCAAGTCTAGTGTAGCAGCTTCAGGTGGGCCAAGGAAGTTGTATGTTGGAAATCCAGCTCCAACTGAGACCGGCATGCTCCCCACATTGCAAAACAGACTCTGCTTTTTTGTGCAGGGTGATGCTGTAGAATAAGTTTCTTGTCACAAATATACCTGGCCATGGAAAGCCCGGCCCGGCCGGCCCGGCCCGAAAAAGCCCGACGCTGCCCCTAGGCCGGGCTCGGGCCTAGATTTTGAGCCCGAAGGCTGGGCCGGGCCGGGCTCGGGCCCGTCGTTTTTGCATTTCTCTGAAGGTCGGGTCGGGCCGGCCCGAAGCCCGACGGGATTTTACGTGTTCGGGCCGGGCTCGGGCCCAGAAAACAGGCCCGATGGCCGGGCCGGGCCAGGCTCGGGCCTGGGTTTTTTTCGTCGGGCTTGGCTAGGCCCGGCCCGGCCCGAGGTATGGCCAGGTATAGTCACAAAATGGAAGACTTTTTGTTTTACCAAGCTAGTGTAGCAGCTTCAGGTGGGGCAAGGAAGTTGTATGTTGGAAATTCAGCTCCAGTTGAGACTGACATGCTCCCCGAATTGCAAAAAAGACGGTGCTTTTCTGTGCAGGGTGATACTGTAGAATAAGTTTCTTGTCACAAAATGGATGGCATTTTGTTTTACCAAGATTGTATTTCAAACCTTTCCCTTTATTAATGTTAATCATACTATTTAGGCCCCGTTCCAAAGCTCGCTGGCTTCCGAAATGAGCCGTTCGGCAGTGCACCAGGGCAGCTTCTCGTCTCCGTGATTTTTGCACTGCCGAATCCTCGTCTCCGCGGAGCCAGATTCTCGAAGTGGAGCCGTTTGGTGTGGCTTCTCGGAGTGATTTTCGTAAGCCAGCTCGTGGACTGCTTCCGAACGGGCCCTTACTAAGATTCGTAGTAGTAGAGCAGAGGAGTGGAACATTACGTTTTTAATCTAGTTGATTCAGGGAAGATAGGCGATTCTTAATTCTGTGTGATCTCTTAATTTGTGTGCCACTTGTAGTTGTGTGCTAGTCTGGTGTTTGATGTTCCTTCAATAGTGATTGTCATATATACACGAGGCTGTTTTATTTTACTTATTTTCAAAAGCTCATTACAGTTGTTGTATAATGGTTTTTTTTACTGAGAAGAAAATGATTGCTGCTATCTATAGGTTTTGCATTTCAGATTGCTTGATAACTCTCTAGAACTGTATGTGCCAGGAATCTCTGAACCTTCATTTAACACATTGACTTCTCACATAAAAAAGTACTGATAACTGATTTTACTTTCATACTTGTAGATCAAAACGTTCCACATATATGTTGTTGAGAAAGTTGCACAGCATCTTGGTATGGATGATCCTTCAAAACTTCGCCTTACAAAGCACATCCCGCATTTACAGCAACCAGGTCAGGCACCTTTTTTTAATGTTTTCCTATTTATTTACTACTACATTGCATGGGAGTATTGATCATCTTGAGCTTCCTTTTTACTTGCAGATGTCTGACATTTTTTATTATGAGACACTGACATTCCTTTGCCAGAACTGCAAGGTCCGATAACATTGAGTTGCTTTTCACCAAGCTACACACAATGAGGTTGTTTGCACCAAATTTTGTGCTTGCTGCCGCTTTTGTGTCTATAAACATGTCCTGCAATAACCTTTGTTTATCAGGCGCTGTTTCACATTATATGATTGCCAAAAGGCAGTACGTTTTCTGATTTGATTGGCAACTTAAAATCAAAGTTGAATTCACTGTAAATACTGTTAGGGTTTTTTTATTTTTCTGAAAGGGTTTTTTATGTTCTGCCAATTTGATCTTGAATTTTTCAATTTTTCCTTTTCTTAGGTTGAGTTATCACAAGGTGATGCTGGACTTAGCTATTTCAGGTCAACAATAACAAGATATGGAAGGTACTTGTTATCTCTGTTGTGGCATGGAAGTTGTAGTTCCTCTAGAATAGATTTTTACTATTGAAATCTTGGTTCGGAAACAATAGATTGTATTATCACGGAAGTCAACTTGTACCATGATGCATGTCTTTAGTTTAGTAGGTTGCAGTGGCTAGAATATGGTACACCCTTATAAACGAATGCAATGAGACTGCTGATGGCAGTATGTTGGCAGGAATTAGGAAGGCAGTGCACTAGTCCTTGCCTGGGTGGTACTACCCCATGATGGGGCTACAAACCCCACTTATTTTGCAGTCCGTGTAATAAAAATGAATTAAATATTAATTGTAACCATGGATATCCATCTGTAAAATATGTGGTTTTGGCTATCTGCAAGGAAAGTACAAATTATCTTATCATGGTTCGTGATTTCATTAAACTTCTTCAAAGTTCCGTCTCTCTTTATGAATCCAGTTTTCATTAAGATGATGCACATACTTCACAATAATCCGGTTGACCTATGTATGCATTATCATTCATTGCCTTATTTTTCAGGTGTACCAGCCAACTGAGAAAATAGATGCAGTTCATGATCCAAACCTCTTTATGTTGAGGAGGTATGCAACATTAACACAAATACTGTTTACATTCTCCTAGAAGCTTTAAAGGCTTAACCTCGGGCCATTTACTCCTATTACAACTCCATTCCTTATTTTCTTGCTTGGTTTGATAACGGAGTGACATGGTCCATGTCCATCTCATGCATTATAAGCACTTCATGTAATTACCCATTCCTCAAATACGCTAGTCATCGTCTCCTTTTCCGTATTTCTCTTAGTCTCACTCCCAAACACTTCACGATCCGACAGAGGGAATACCAACAACCATGGCATTGTCCCCTTCGGTCGTTCATGCCACTTGAGAGGATGAAGGCTCATGTGAAAGGCATCGGCACTGGCGAGTTTGCCACCATCCTAGCCACGACGACAATGCCGTTGAGTATATAGTGGAGGGTAGAGTAGCAAAGTGGAGCAATGACGCTGCGGGAGGAGGTGCACTCGAACAGGGGCACTGTAGTCTGTTTCTTCTTCCGGGCGAGTGACTGGCATATAGACAAGACTCCCAACAAAATGTCGATAAAGCATTGGATCAGACAATGGGTCAACATCATTAGCAGGGAGGTGAACATCAAGCTCCATGGGAGTCTCAAGAGTGCGCTCATCAGTAAGAGCAGCACGAGTAAGAAGATCATGGATTATTTTTTAGCAAGAAGGGACCTCAATCCCAAGAATTTAGCGAGGAGGGCCAAGATAAGACTTAAGAAATTGGTAGCTAAGACGTGCCTACACAAAGGTAATATACTCACGGTCTTCGCCTGGTGATGATCATGTCATCAACATATAGAAGAAGAGTCCTACCAAGAGCAGAAAAGTGGACAAACAACGTAGGATCACGAGCACTTGTTGAAACCAGCGGCAACCACCATAGAGGCAAAATGCTCAAACCAGGCGCGAGGGGATTGCTTAAAGCTATAGGGAGAGGGATGAAGATGACAAAGCATGTCGTCAGGAGCAGAATACCCAGGTGGTTGCTGCATGTAAACCTCCTCATGCAGCTCACCATTAAGAAAGGCTTTCTTAATAACAAGTCGATACACAGACCAATGGAGGCATTCTTAACATCAAGCTGGGACATAGACTAGTGGCGAACAGAGGCCACAATAAGAAGTGTGCGACAATGGTCAGACGGTTTGCGAGAGAAAAAGTCTCATTGTAATCAGGACCATGCTCTTTCTGAAAGCCATGAGCCACAAGACGAACTTTGTAAGGCTCAAGAGAACCATCAGAGTGAGTCTTAAACTTGTAGACCCACCAAGTGATGGGACGAACACGAGGAGGAGCAAAAACAATACCCCCCGTGCCGATGCGCTCAAGAGCAGCAGTCTCCTCTGCCATCGCAATATGCCATCTGGTTTGAACAACATCACTATAAGAAGTCGGCTCAAGAACAACAACGCCAACACTTGGAAGACCAAGGTGGTTAACAGGCCAAAGCGTTAGAATATGCAAGCCATAAGTAGGCGGAGACGGGGAACATGGCACATCAGTAGACGCATCCACAACACGCAGATGTCGTGTATATAAGACATAAGTTAGGAAAAAAGATGAAAGAGTATGAGTAGGAATGATCGGAATAAACTCAGGTGATGGAGGCAAGGAAGCCACAAGGTGTAGAATCATGTGATAAGCGAGGTGAGAAAATCATAGGAGATGATGGCGTTGGTTCTACAATAATCAGGGAAGCAGGAGCAGTACATCAAATGCATAATGGCTCAATAGGACTGGTAGGAGTGTCGAGAAAATTGTGGAAAGAGATATACTCCATTGAAATGGTCGAGGAAGATGGACGTGGGTTATAGGGACGAGACTCATCAAAAGTCATCCCCTGAGAAATAGGTATGCGAAGACCAACATGATCCCAATAGTGATATCCCTTATGCTCATCGTTGTATCCTAAGAAGACACACGCAACGAACTGAGCAGTCAGTTTGGTGCGTTCACGTGGGGGCAAGAAGGACATAGCAAAATACAACCAAATAATTGAAGCGCCGAATAATCAGGAAACGATCGAATAGATGCTCGAAAGTAGAGCCACCCTTCAGAGCAGTGGATTGCTGAAGGTTGATGAGATAGATGGAAGTGGAGACAGCCTCGGCCCAAAAGTGCAAGGGAAGAGAGGCGGTGGCCATCAACGGACGAGCCGTCTCAAGAAGGTGACGACGCTTACGCTCAACCATGCCATTCTGAGCATGTGCACCTGGATAAGAGAACAAATGCAAGAGTATCTTGCTCATCAAGGATACGCAACAACTTGGGAGATATACTCTCCACCAAAGTCATCAAAGAACACACGAATAGGCGTAGAGAACAGAGTATGAACCATGACAGCAAAACGCTTATAGATAAGACCTCACTACGAGAAGAAATAAAGTATATCCAGGTGTTTGGGTCAAAGCTATTTTTAGTGTTTGGGTCAAATTATTATTTGCAAGAAGGGGTTAGAGTTTGCCTGAAAGACAAGATTATCATTTGGGTTTGATATATGACTATATCCCACTCAGTCATGTCTTGCATCAAAGGTGTGGCCCACTTTGGAGAAGAATACACCTACCATTCTGGCAGCGGGCCTATAACTTATCTCGACACTTCTGTTTAGGCCTCATTCCCCTAATACGCTAGTCACCGTCTCCTTTTCCGTATTTCTCCTAGTCTCACTCCCAAACACTTCACGGTTCAAGACATGGAATGCTAGCAGCCTTGGCGGCATGTCCCCTTAGGCCGTTCATGCCACTTGATAAGCTGAAGGCTCTCGCAACATCATGTGAGAGGCATCAACTCTAGCGAGTTTGCCACAATCTTGGCAACAATTACGCTGTAGGAGGAGGTGCACTAGAATGGGGGCACTGCAGTCTGTTTCTTCTTCTAGGCGAGTGGCAGCCAGATAGACAAGACTCCCAACAAGATGACGATAAAGCGTTAGATCAGACAAAGGGTCACCATCAGTAGCACCGAGGTGAACATTGAGCTCCATGAGAGTCTCAACAGTGCGCTCATCAGTAAGAGCAACAAGGGCAAGTATTAATTTTGAGCAAGAAGAGACCTGAAACCCAAGAAAGTAGCAGGGCCAAGATCAGACATAGGAAACTCCTTACTAAAATGTGCCATCACAAAGGCAATATACTCAGGGTCTTTGCCGGCGATGATCATATCATCAACATATAGAAGACTCCTACCAAGAGCAGAAAGGTGGACAAACAACGTAGGATCATGAGCACTCGCTGAAAACCAGCGGCAATCACCCTAGAGGCAAAACACTCAAACTAGGCTTGAGGGGCTTGCTTAAAGCCATAGAGAGAGCGATGAAGACGACGAAGCATGTCGTCAGGAGCATAATACCCAAGTGGTGGTTGCATGTAATCCTCCTCATGTAGTTCACCATTAAGAAAGGCATTCTTAACATCAAGCCGAGATAGGCCCGTGGCCAACAAAGGCCACAAGAGAAGTGTGCGAGCAGTGGTCATATGGTTTGCACGAGCAAAAAGCCTCATAGTAATCCGGACTCATAATCAGGACCATGCTCTAGCTGAAAGCTACGAGCCACAAGACGAGCTTTGTAACGCCCAAGAGAACCATCAGAGCGAGTCATAACAGCTTTGTAACGCTCAAGAGAACCATCAGAGCGAGTCTAGACCCACCAAGTGATGGGACGAACACGGGGAAGAGAAACAATATCCCACTTGCTGATGCGCTCAAGAGCAGCAATCTCCTCTGCCATCGCAATGTGCCACTTGGTATGAACATCATCACGATAAGAAGTCGGCTCAAGAATAATAGCGCCAGCGCTGGAAGACCAAGGCGGTCAACAGGTGGAAGCAGACGAGGAAGCAAGCCATAAGTAGGCCGAGATGGGGAAGATGGCACATCAGTAGACGCATCCACAACATGCGGACAATGTGTATAAAAGTGAGGAAAAGATGTAAGAATATGAGTTGGAATCATCGGGATAAACTAAGGTGATGCGGATAAGGAAGTCACCGGTGATGATGCTGTAGAATCCTGTGATAAGCGAGGTGAGGAAATCATAGGAGATGATGGCGTTGGATTTGCAATAATCGGAGAAGCAGGAGCAGTACGACGAATGGATAAGGGCTCAACATGAGTGATAGTAGTGTTGGGAAAATTGTGGAAAGACTCCACTGAACATGTTGAGGAAGATGGACGAGGCTGGTAGGGACGAGACTCATCAGAAGTTATATTCCGAGAAATAGGCATCCGAAGACCAACAGTGATATCCCTTATGCTCATCATTGTATCCTAAAAAGACACGCAACGGACTGAGCAGTTAGTTTGTTGCGTTCACGTGGGGCAAGGAGGACATAGCAACACAACCAAACAATTGAAGCGCCGAATAATCATGAAAGGATATAAATGCTCAAAAGTAGCACCACTCTGCATAGCAGTGATTGCTGAAGGTTGATGTGATGGATGGAAGTGGAGACAACCTCAGCCCAAAAGTGTGAGGGAAGAGAGGCAGTGGCCATCAACAGACGAGTCTTCTCAAGAAGGTGACGATCCTTGTGCTTAGCCATGCCATTCTGAGCATGTCACCTGGATAAGAGAACCGAATAAGAGTACCCTGATCAACAAGGATTCCACACAACAACTTGGGAGATATACTCTCCACCAGAGAGATCACAGAACACAGGAATATGCGTATAGAACCGAGTATGAACCATGGCAGCAGAACACTTATAGATAAGACCTCACTACGAGAAGAGGTGTGTCGAGAGAGGTCACCAGTGATGACCTCCTTTGGAGGCAAAGGGAGATGGACCACCGACATCAGAGTGAACAAGGTCGAAAGGTGGCTGAGACACTGTCTGCCTATGAGTATAAGGTAATTGGACATGATTACCAAGCCGACAACCTTGACGGTTTAGAGACATCGTCGGATACGAATCCAAGAAGACCATGCCGAATTAAGGATGAGAGATCACAAGTGACCCAAGGCAATGATGCCACTGCTTGAAATAATTGGTAGACAAGGCAACAAAGGCAGTGACTGGCGGTGGTGGCAGCAGAGGGACTTGATCCAGCATCCCATGTGCCTGTGCACTCTTTGCACCCTGCTGATCCGGATTGGTGTTCTTCTCTTGTTTTCGGGTTCCGGGACACGCACTTGATTAAGCACCCCAGGTTCTCCTACTGTACACCCTTGGCCCCGGCTTTAGGTAGCGCCTGTCCTCGGCTCGTCCCGTGCATAATCTAGGTACGCGTCGACTGTCCAAGCTCCTGCTCACCATTGGTGGTGCTCGAGCATGCGGTTATGGTGTCGCACAACAAGGGAACACGGGATGTGGGATTGAGACAGAGCCATAGCAACCCGTAGCAAGGCAAAGGATGCTCATCCAGACTGATAGGGAGCGGAGGTTGACACAAAGGTGGATGTTGACTTCATAGGAGTCTTAATAGTGCACTCATCAGTAAGAGCAGCATGAGCAGCACAAGCAAGAAGATCTCAAGGAAGTAGCGAAGAGGACGAAGAACTATGACGAAGAAATAAGAAATTCACTATGATGAGCCTTCACAAAGGCAATGTACTTACAATCATCGCCAGTAATGATCGACATGTTGAAGTGTTCGACCACAAGTTGAATGGTGGACCGAAAGTGCAGGAAATAAAGAAGCCATTAGAGGTAGAAGAAACCTCAAATCTCAAGGAAGTAGCAAAGAGGACCAAGATCATACATAAGAAATTCACTATGATGAGCCTTCACAAAGGCAATGGACTTGAGTCGTTGCCAGTGATGATCGACATGTAGAAGTGTTCGACCAGAAGTTGAATGGTGGACCGAAAGTGCAGGATCATGAGCACTCTCCAAAAACAAGCCGCAATAACAACTGAGGGGAAGCACTCAAACTAGGCACGAGGGGTTTGCTTATGTCCATATAGAGAGTGATGAAGATGATAAGCCATGCCATCAGGAAGAGAACCTAGGTGGTGGCTACGTGTAGGCCTTTTTGACATCAAGAGAGACAAACCATTGACGAACAGAAGCCACATTGAGAAGTGTGCGAAGAGTGGTCATGTGGGCCATATAGGAGCAAATGTCTCATCGTAGTCATGACCATGTTCTCACCACTAGACAAGCTTTGTAACGCTCAAGAGAATCACCAGTCTTAATCTTGTAGACCCACTTTCAAGTGATGAGACGAGCACAAGGAGGGAAATGAGATTCCACGTGTCGATGCTGGCAAGAGCATCAATCTTCGATGCCATCACATGCAGCCATCCGGGATAAACAACCTTACGATAAGATGGCTCATCAGTAAACACATCCACAACATGTGGACGATGTGTATAAAAGTGAGGAAAAGATGGAGGAATACGTGCTGGAATCATCGGGATAAACTAAGGTGATGGAGACAACAAGGAAGCCATCGGTGATGATGCTGTAGAATCCCATGATAAGCGAGGTGAGGAAATCATAGGAGATGATAGCATTGGATCTGCAATAATCGGAGAAGCAGGAGCAGTACGACGAATGGATTTGGGCCCAACAGGAGTGATAGGAGTGCCGGGAAAATTATGGAAATACTTCACTGAAAACATCGAGGAAGATGGACGAGGCTGGTAGGGACGAGACTCATCAGAAGTTATATCCCGAGAAATAGGCATCAGATGACCTACATGTTCCCAATAGCGATATCCCTTATGCTCATCGTTGTATCCTAAGAAGACACATGCAATGGACTAAGCAGTCAGTTTGGTGCGTTCACGTGGGGCAAGGACATAGCAAACACAACCAAACAATTGAAGCGCTGAATAATCAGGAAACGATCGAATAGATACTCGAAAGTAGTGCCACCCTGCAGAGCACTTGCTGAAGGTTGATGAGATAGATGGAAGTGGAGACAGACTCGGCCCAAAAGTGCGAGGGAAGAGAGGTAGTGACCATCAACGGACGAGCCGTCTTAAGAAGTTGACGATGCTTGTGCTCAGCCACGCCATTCTAAGCATGTGCACATGGATAAGAGAACCGAATGCAAGAGTACCCTGCTCAACAAGGATTCCAGGCAACAGCTTGGGAGATATACTCTCCACTAGACTCATCACAGAACACACGAATAGACGTATAGAATTGAGTATGAAGCATGGCAACAAAACGCTTTAGATAAACCTCACTACGAGAAGAAATAAAGTATATATATATCCAAGTGATGACTTCCTTTGGAGGCAAAGGGAGATGGACCACCGACATCAGAGTGAAGAAGGTCGAAAGGTGGCTGAGACACTGTCTTGCTATGAGTACAAGGTAATTGGGCCTGTTTACCAAGCCGACAACCTTGACGGTTTAGAGACATCGTCGGGTACGAATCGAAGCAGACCACGTCAAACTAAGGATGAGAGATCACAACTGACCCAAGGCGATGACGCCACTGCTGAAAATAATTGGTAGACAAGGCAACAGAGGCAGAGACTGGCGGCGGTGGCAGAAGAGGGACTTGATCCAGCATCCCACGTGCCTGTGCACTCTCTGTACCCTGTCGATCCGGATTGGTGTTCTTCTCTTGCTTGCGGGTTGTAGGAAACGCAGTTTATTAAGCACCCTAGGTTCTCCTACTATGCGCCCTTGGCCCCGGCTTTAGGTAGCACCTGCCCTCGGCTTGTTCCGTGCATAATCCAGGTACGCGTCGACTGTCCGAGCTCTTTCTCACCATTGGTTGTGCTCGATCATGAGGTTATGGTGTCGCACAACAAGGAAACACGGGATGTGGGATTGAGACAGGGCCCATAGCAATCCGCAGCAAGGTAAAAGATGTCCATCCAGACAGGCAGGGAGCGGAGGTGGACACAAAGGTGGATGTTGACTTCATAGGAGTCTCAATAGTGCGATCTCAAGGAAGTAGCGAAGAGGACCAAGATCATGCATAAGAAATTCACTTTAATGAGCCCTCACAAAGGCAATGTACTTCATCGCCAGTGATGATCGACATGTAGAAGTGTTCGGCCACAAGTTGAATGGTGGACCGAAGTGCGGGAAATAAAGAAGCCATTAGAGGTAGAAGAAACCTCAGTCTAAGGAAGTAGCGAAGAGGACCAAGATCATACATAAGAAATTCACTATGACGAGCCTTCACAAAGGCAATGTACTTGAGTCGTTGCTAGTGATGATCGACATGTAGAAGTGTTCGACCAGAAGTTGAATGGTGGACCAAAAGTGCAGGATCATGAGCACTCTCCAAAAACCAGCCGCAAGCACAACTGAGGGGAAGCACTCAAACTAGGCACGAGGGGTTTGCTTATGTCCATATAGAGAGTGATGAAGATGAGAAACCATGCCATCAGAAAGAGAACCCAGGTGGTGGCTACGTGTAGGCATTTTTGACATCAAGAGAGACAAACCATTGATGAACAGAAGCCACATTGAGAAGTGTGCAAAGAGTGGTCATGTGGGCCATATAGGAGCAAATGTCTCATCGTAGTCATGACCATGTTCTCACCACTAGACAAGCTTTGTAACGCTCAAGAGAATCACCAGTCTTAATCTTGTAGACCCACTTACAAGTGATGAGACGAGCACAAGGATGGAAATGAGATTCCACATGCCGATGCGGGCAAGAGCATCAATCTTCGATGCCATCACATGCAGCCATTCGGGATAAACAACCTTACGATAAGATGGCGCATCAGTAGACACATCCACAACATGCGGACGATGTGTATAAAAGTGAGGAAAAGATGGAGGAACACGTGCTGGAATCATCGGGATAAACTAAGGTGATGGAGACAACAAGGAAGCCTTCGGTGACGATGTTGTAGAATCCCATGATAAGCGAGGTGAGGAAATCATAGGAGATGATGGCATTGGATCTGCAATAATCGGAGAACCAGGAGCAGTACGACGAATGGATTTGGGCCCAACAGGAGCGATAGGAGTGTCGGGAAAATTATGGAAATACTTCGCTGAAAACATCGAGGAAGATGGACGAGGCTGGTAGGGACGAGACTCATCAGAAGTTATATCCCGAGAAATAGGCATCAGATGACCTACATGTTCCCAATAGCAATACCCTTATGCTCATCGTTGTATCATAAGAAGACACACACAACGGACTGAGCAGTCAGTTTGGTGCGTTCATGTGGGGCAAGGACATAGCAAACACAACCAAACAATTGAAGCGCTGAATAATCAGGAAACGATCGAATAGATACTCGAAAGTAGTGCCACCCTGCAGAGCACTTGCTGAAGGTTGATGAGATAGATGGAAGTGGAGACAGACTCGGCCCAAAAGTGCGCGGGAAGAGAGGTAGTGACCATCAACGGGCGAGCCGTCTCAAGAAGGTGACGATGCTTGTGCTCAGCCACGCCATTCTGAGCATGTGCACATGGATGAGAGAACCGAATGCAAGAGTACCCTGCTCAACAAGGATTCCAGGCAACAGCTTGGGAGATATACTCTCCACCAGAGTCATCACAGAACACACGAATAGACGTATAGAATTGAGTATGAAGCATGGCAACAAAACGCTTATAGATAAGACCTCACTACGAGAAGAAATAAAGTATATATATCCAAGTGATGACTTCCTTTGGAGGCAAAGGGAGATGGACCACCGACATCAGAGTGAAGAAGGTCGAAAGGTGGCTGAGACACTGTCTTGCTATGAGTACAAGGTAATTCGACCCGTTTACCAAGCCAACAACCTTGACGGTTTAGAGACATCGTCGGGTACGAATCCAAGAAGACCATGTCAAACTAAGGATGAGAGATCACTACTGACCCAAGGCGATGACGCCACTGCCGAAAATAATTGGTAGACAAGGCAACAGAGGTAGAGACTGGCGGTGGTGGCAGAAGAGGGACTTGATCCAGCATCCCACATGCCTGTGCACTCTCTGTACCCTGTCGATCTGGATTGGTGTTCTTCTCTTGCTTGCGGGTTGTGGGACACACACTTGATTAAGCACCCCAGGTTCTCCTACTGTGCGCCCTTGGCCCCGGCTTTAGGTAGCGCCTGTCCTTGGCGAATTCCTTACTCCTCAGTCAGAACAAAGTCCTTAGTGACCAAAAGTGCGCGGGAAGAGAGGTAGTGACCATCAACGGGCGAGCCGTCTCAAGAAGGTGACGATGCTTGTGCTCAGCCACGCCATTCTGAGCATGTGCACATGGATAAGAGAACCGAATGCAAGAGTACCCTGCTCAACAAGGATTCCAGGAAACAGCTTGGGAGATATACTCTCCACCAGAGTCATCACAGAACACATGAATAGACGTATAGAATTGAGTATGAAGCATGGCAACAAAACGCTTATAGATAAGACCTCACTACGAGAAGAAATAAAGTATATATATCCAAGTGATGACTTCCTTTGGAGGCAAAGGGAGATGGACCACCGACATCAGAGTGAAGAGGGTCGAAAGGTGGCTGAGACACTGTCTTGCTATGAGTACAAGGTAATTGGACCTGTTTACCAAGCCGACAACCTTGACGGTTTAGAGACATCGTCGGGTACGAATCCAAGAAGACCACGTCAAACTAAGGATGAGAGATCACAACTGACCCAAGGCGATGATGCCACTGCTGAAAATAATTGGTAGACAAGGCAACAGAGGCAGAGACTGGCGGCGGTGGCAGAAGAGGAACTTGATCCAGCATCCCACGTGCCTGTGCACTCTCTGTACCCTGCCGATCCGGATTGGTGTTCTTCTCTTGCTTGCGGGTTGTGGGACACGCACTTGATTAAGCACCCCAGGTTCTCCTACTGTGCGCCCTTGGCCCCTGCTTTAGGTAGCGCCT
Organism: Triticum dicoccoides; assembly: GCF_002162155.2. Taxonomy (NCBI): domain Eukaryota; kingdom Viridiplantae; phylum Streptophyta; class Magnoliopsida; order Poales; family Poaceae; genus Triticum; species Triticum dicoccoides. The sequence continues at coordinate 679,673,452 of NC_041384.1, read as the reverse complement.
GTCCTCGGCTCGTCCCGTGCATAATCCAGGTACGCGTCGACTGTCCGAGCTCCTGCTCACCATTGGGTGTGCTTGAGCATGCGGTTATGGTGTCGCACAACAAGGAAACACGGGATGTGGGATTGAGACAGGGCCCATAGCAACCCGCAGCAAGGTAAAAGATGCCCATCCAGACAGGCAGGGAGCGGAGGTGGACACAAAGGTGGATGTTGACTTCATAGGAGTCTCAATAGTGCGCTCATCAGTAAGAGCAACACGAGCAAGATCTCAAGGAAGTAGCAAAGAGGACCAAGATCATGCATAAGAAATTCACTTTAATGAGCCTTCACAAAGGCAATGTACTTCATCATCGCCAGTGATGATCGACATGTAGAAGTGTTCGGCCACAAGTTGAATGGTGGACCGAAGTGCGGGAAATAAAGAAGCCATTAGAGGTAGAAGAAACCTCATTCTCAAGGAAGTAGCGAAGAGGACCAAGATCATACATAAGAAATTCACTATGACGAGCCTTCACAAAGGCAATGTACTTAGAGTCGTCGCCAGTGATGATCGACATGTAGAAGTTTTCGACCACAAGTTGAATGGTTCACCGGAAGTGCAGGATCACGAGCACTTGCCAAAAACCCAGCCGCAATCACCACTGAGGCGAAGCTCTCAAACCAGACACAAGGTGTTTGCTTAGAGCCATATAGAGAGTGATGAAGATGACAAACCATGCCATCAAGAAGAGAACCCAGGTGGTGGCTACATGTAGGCATTCTTGGCATCAAGAGAGACAGACCAACGGCGAATAGAAGCCACATTGAGAAGTGCGCGAAGAGTGATCATGTGGGCCATATAGGAGCAAATGTCTCATCGTAGTCATGACCATGTTCTCACCACTAGACAAGCTTTGTAATGCTCAAGAGAATCACCAGTCTTAACCTTGTAGACCCACTTACAAGTGATGAGACGAGCACGAGGACGGAAATGAGTTCCACGTGCCGATGCGTGCAAGAGCATCAATCTTCAATGCCATCACATGCAGCCATTCCGGATGAACAACTCTCATGATAAGTCGTCCCGGGAAGAGCCGCACAGTGACCATAGCGGTCAATAGGCTGAAGCGGGCGAGCTCGGAAGCCATAAGTAGGCTGAGTTGGAGCCAGTGCCTTGCCAATAAAAGAAAACATAGTAGTCAAGTGAGATGGCTCATCAGAAGAATCCACAACACGCGGACCACGAGACATAGTAAATGAGAAAACCATCAGAGGTAGACCTCTATCACAAGAAAGTCGAGAAGAGGGCCTAGGTTAGACATAAGAAACTGCTCACTAAGACGTACCTTCACAAAGGCAATATACTCGGGGTCGTCGCCATTGATGATCATGTCATCAACATATAGAAAAGGAGAGTCCGACCACGATCAGAAAAATATATCCATCAGAGGTAGAAAAGACCTTTGTCCTAAGAAAGTATTGAAAAGGGCCAAGATCAGACATCAGAAACTGCTCACTAAGACGTGCCTTCACAAAGGTGTCACCATTCATGATCATGTCACCAACATTCTAACCTATAATGAGGCTCGCCAACTCGGCCTCCTGGTGCTCCCCCAGATTGAAGCTTTGTTGGCCATTTGATAGAGCTACTTTTGGTCAACTGGTTCATTACGGCCATCAGATTTGTTCTGCCAGTTTTCACCGCATGGTTAGTTTTCAGTATTATGACCGGTGGGCTCGTTCTTTCTCCTTATTGGCTGGGTGAGCCCTTCGTGGGTGTGAGCAACCTTGTCCTCGCACGCCACGTGTCGTGCGGCTCGTCGTGGGCGTCTCCGCTGCTACATGCAAACCCCATTTGAACCCTAGCCTCCCATCACAACCACCACATCTGTCCCTCCACCCCTCGTCCGTCGTCGTCCATCTCCACCTCCTATCCCGGCTCCTCTTGTACCTCTCATTTTCCTCCTTACCTCCCCATTGCTTGCCCCCTTTCCCTGGGCGACAGGGTCTTAACGGCGGGGGTGGAGTAGGGAGGGTCATTAGGCTAGCGGCGGAGGGATGAAGCAGTGAGGCCCGAGCTCTAGGCGGTGCACACATTGCGGACTCTAGACTCTTGTGTTGTTGATTGGGTTTTGGTGCTCTATGCTTACAAACTTTTGGGATTTTGTCAATGCCAAGGTATGTGATTGGTTTCTCCACTTCCACCCTATGATTTGCAATTTCCCCATATGATGCATTGATACCATTTCATTGTGTGATTTTTCTGCTGAAAATAATCATCGGGTTTTCAAGTGTAGGCATCATGAGCCCAGTTAGTGTTCCTAGTTTATGAATTTAAGAATACGTTCTCATCTCCCTGCTATCTATATTCCATTGTTTTAGATTTAAAAGTGCTTTAGATGAATTTTTTTGAGGCAAACTTTCCATTTCAGGCATCATTTCTAAGTATATGGCATCCACGAATTTCCCGATAGTTTGTTCTGCACCATGCTGCCTCATGTAGGATTTTGGCGCTCGTGATTTACCTTAGGTGACCTGCTCCCAGTCCTTCCCTCCCCTCTGACCTCTCTCCCTCTCTGTATGATGTTTTGTTGTGTTTTGGTTCAAATTTGACATGACTTTTTGATTGATGCTTGGTTTAGAAAGGAACAAGTTCTAGAATTGGTAGAAGAGTCATATGTCATCCTTTGTATTTTTTGCCAAGATGAATGCTTCATAACAGGTGTATGGAAGCACAAAAGTAGAATCATATAAACTGCAGTTGCAGTATCAGCAATAAGCAAGGGACATATCACATGTTTCTATCAAAACTGTGTATAAATTTAAGAGCTTAGCAAGAGAATAGTATCTCTGTTCCGGGAGAAAAATTTAAGTGCTTAGCAAGAGAATAGTATCTCTATAAATTTTAGAGCTTAGTTTTTTGCATATGCATGTAACAGCAACTCTTTTGTGTTCTGGTCTTAAATATCCTATTCATGATACAGTAATTTGCATCAAGCTTACTATGTTGAATTTTGGTAAGGGCAATCCCATTGTTTATGCATCTTCTTTAACAAAGAACGATATTTGGGGTATCATCTGAGATGTGCTTGATTAATGTCTTTCAGGCAATGTGTGATGCCATTTGCAACCTTCTTGTTGAGCAAGCTGAAACAGGAGTAACTCCATTAATCATTCTGTAGGTATGTTAATAATCATTATGTCACATTGTAATCCATCACAAGAATCATCTCTCCTATTTCATTCTCTGAATTTCTGTACTGCTGATGCTTACATATATGTATATTTTGCTTCTGCTTGATGTGTCTCGTGCCTGATCCGGTATTGATGATCTATGTGGCCAAAAAAAAAATGCATTGCCTGTGAATTTGTCTAAAGATGCATTATGATATCCAGCTGTGTTGGTATGGCTGAAAAATATGGCTACAGAGTATTATTGATGGTTATTTTGCATGTTGGGTCATGTTAGTAATGTGCTTTGAAATTATTTCCCCTCCTTGTCTCAGTTTTGTTTTTCTTTAGGCAATATTATGGTATAAATATACGTGTATTTTTTAGGCAGTGTTATGGTAGCTGCAGGAGTGGGCGGTACTCAGCTGCCGACAGGCGCTGATGACAGTGGCCGAGCTAGACTCCGTCAGGGACAGGCGTGCATGTATGTCGAGGTGCTCCAGGGCAGCATGTGGGGCAGTTGTCTCTGGTCTCATTTGAGTTTTGCTTCTGAGCTATTATCGATTTCCCATTTCTTTTGTCTGCACTAGAAGATTGACCATGTTGGAGGCTGTTAAGGCGCAGGATTCATCTCACCAATCGATTTCCCATTTCTGAGTCGTTAGATTGTCCGATGACCAAACCAGTTGCCGAGCAAACATTGTCGCCGATGCAGGAGCTGAACGCCGAAGGGTAGATCTGTGAGGCGCAGGGGGCAGCGGTTGCGGAGGGAGGAGGTTTACCATGGGCATCCAAGTAGTCGATTGGTGAGATGAATCCTGAACCCCCTGGCTGGACCAAAGGTATGGCAGTATGTAGTTGTACGACTCTTGAATTTTAATCATGGTAGTCTGAAGGATACCTACCACACAAGCTGTACATGGAGGTAGCATGACTTCTTAGTAAGAACTGGGTCTGCTACAAGAATATATGATTATATCAGGAACTTAGATACTGAAAGGGTTAAGCAATTTGGTTGTGATAGCATTTTCCAAGCATGAACACTTCAGCCACTTCTTGACAATACCGAATAAACATGTGCGAATTTCAATGCTTGTGTTACCTTGAAAACAAGTCTTACTGCATAGGTAAGAAAATATAATCAGAGTGCAAATTTGAATGCCTGTGTTACCTTGGAAACAAATGCTAAAACATAGTTAAGAAAATACAATCAGAGTGCGAATTTGAATGCTTGTTTTACCTTGAAGAATGCTACAGCATAGTTACTTAACTGATACAGAGTGAGGATTAAGTAATTTTTGCATTATGTGAGGATTAAGTGCTACCACCAGAAAATCCAATCTAAAAGTCCAGTGATGCAGGTCGGGATGGAAAGCAAGATCATGAAGTGTAACTAGCCCTAGGTAGTAGGTGGACTGTAAATAATTGTAAGTCGAAGTTGTGCGACAAAACCACAAGAGGCTTATTTAGGATTGGTACAAGTGAAACTGGAACAGCCTCTGGATCTAAGGGCTATTCCGTGGCCTGGAGGTGCTTGGGGGTCGACGGGTTGTCGATGGTGCGGCGCCGTTGCCGCAGCAGTAGTAGAAGATAGCAGGGATTAGAGATAGAGAACAAAGGTTAGGGAAACTAGACTTTGTTGATTATTGCTTGCGTCTATGCTTACACGGGTAGGTCCTTTATAAAGGACATGGACTACTACTTTGACATACTTCGGACTCTAATAGGAATCTGACTCAAATACTACCTTAATAGAATCTGGAGACTACCAAAATAGATGCATCCTTTTAGGACATCGAACTGCCCTTGTCTAGCCACAGCCTAACCTGCCCCTGCTGCCTTGCGCCTTCCATAATGAATTCCCCACGTAACATCTCTCCCTCGACAAGCAGCTCCTCCTCGAGCTGATAATCTGGATACTGCTTGATGAAGTCAGCAAGGGGCTCCCAAGTGGCATCCATTTCTGAAGAACCGACCCATTGAACAAGCACATGCTTCACTCCTCTGCGCATGCATGAGCTTAATACTTTGGCAGGCTCCGGAATGACGCGGCCATCCTGAATTAATGGCAATGGTGGTGTCACATCAGGAGCGACGCCATGGAATTTCTTCAAAAGACTCACATGGAAGACATCATGTACTCGAGAGCCTTCTGGAAGATCCAGCTTGTAGGCAATAGAACCAACGGGCTCCAGAATCTTGTAAGGTCCATAAAAGCATTGAGCTAACTTGCCACGTGTATGGCCTGTCAATGAAGTAGCTTGCTTGTGGTGAAGGCGCAACCATGCCCACTCACCAACATCAAATGACAGATCCTTATGATGGTCATCATCATACTTCTTGCCGCGTTGTTGGGCTTGGAAGTAGACGCTCCGAACCTCCTGTAGAAACTGATCACGTTCTTGCAAAGCTGTCCCTACTAACTCAACTTTGGCTTCGCCCCTGTTATAAGTTGGTAGAGCAGGAGGGTCACGGCCATAGACCACCTTGAAAGGAGTATCACGAAGCGGAGAATGATATGATGTGTTGTAGCAGTATTCTGCCCAAGGAAGCCAGTCCAGCCACTGCCTAGGTCGATCTCCTGTCATGCACCGAAGGTACATAGAAATCACCTTGTTCACCACCTCGATCTGGCCATCGGACTGAGGGTGAAACGCTAAACTCATATGCAAGCAAACTTCGGACTGAGGGTGAAACACTGAACTCATATGCAAGCAAACTCCGGAAAGGCGGAAGATGTCACGCCAGAAATTGTTGGTAAAGACAGGGTCACGGTCACTTACGATGGACTGTGGAAGCCCATGGAGCCGAACAATACCGTCAAAGAAAGCGCATGCCACCGGGATAGCAGTGTACAGATGTGCCAATGGTATGAAGTGTGCATATTTGGAGAAGCAATCAACAATAGAAAGGATCACTGTCTTGCCATGGACGCAGGGAAGGGCCTCAATAAAATCCATTGAGATATCCGACCAGATCGACGCGGGTACTATCAGAGGCTGAAGGAGACTAGGAGGATGAAGAGTCTCAGTCTTGTTCCGTTGACAAATCTGGCAGGAACGTACCAATTCTTTGCACCAATGCACGGTCACCTGGTATGTGGAAGGTCTCTTGCAAGCGATAAAGTGTCTTCTGAATGCCCTCATGAGCTGCATGGGCCTGTTCTAGTAAAAGAAGCTACCAATGGCGATGATGGAAGCACATAAACATGTCGGCAATGCAAGATCAGATCATCACAACACGACCAAGGGTCACCGAGCTCACCAGACATAATACAGTCACGCAAAGCAGATAGCTCGGTAGATGTCACAATCTCATTGCGCAAGTCATCAAAAAGAGCAAATTGCGTGATGAGATGGCACAAACTGTGACAAGGCTATCATCAGAGTCATGTCGAGACAGTGCATCGGCGATGGTGTTAAGGCGCCCACGGTACTCCATTGTGAAGTCGTAGCCAAATAACTTGCTCAACCCATTGATGTTGTGGAATTGTCGAAAGCCGTTGGTCTAAGATGAACTTGAGACTGTAGTGGTCAGTGTGGACAGTGAATGCACGTCCCCACAAGTATGGCCGCCAATGCCGCAACTTGGACTAGTCCGATTAGCTTCCCTCTCATAGTTTGCCAACTTAGCATGATGCGGTGCCATGGGCTGACTGTAGAAAGCTGACGGACCATCACCCTAGTGAAGAACCGCGCCAAAGCCGAAGCTGGAAGCATCACACTTGATGAAGCGAGGCATCTGAAGGACTGGGATTGTAATGAGGGCAGCCTTGAGCGCACCAAATGCGGCCTGAGCTTCTGCACACCAGCGAAATCCCTCCTTCAGTAGTTTGGTGAGCGGGGCTGCGATGGTACCAAAGTCCTTGATGAACTCGCGGTAATAACCTGCAAGGCCAAGAAAACCTTGTAGCGCACGCACCGACCGTGGGTTTGGCCAATCTGCCACAGCACGGACCTTGTTGACATCCATGGCCACACCATCTGCAGAAATCACATGGCCGAGGTATGCCACAGATGCAATCCCAAATGTGCACTTAGACCATTTGAGAAAGAGATTATGCTGCTGCCTAACTTGAAACACAAGATGAAGATGGCGGAGGTGCTCTGACCATGATGAGCTACAAATCAAGATATCATCAAAGAAGACGAGGACAAAATGGCGGAGGAAGGGCCGAAGGATCTCGTTCATCATGGCCTGGAAAGTTGTCAGGGCATTGGTCAGACCAAAAGGTATGACTAGGAACTCGTAGTGGGCATCATGCGTGCGAAAGGCTATCTTCGCGATGTCATCTGGGTACATGCGCACTTAGTGATAACCAGAACGCAAATCGAGCTTCGTGAAGAAGCGCGCGCCATGAAGCTCGTCAAGAAGTGTATCCACCACCGGAATTGGAAACTTGCCCTTAATCGTCTGCTCATTGAGAGCACAATAGTCAACACAAAAGGACCACGAGCCATCTTGCTTCCTAACAAGAACTGGTGAGGAAAAAGTTGAATCGTTGATGCGAATAATGCCCTGCTGCAACATTTCGGTGCACTGGCGCTCAATCTCGTCCTTCTGCAGTTGTGGATAGCGGTAGGGCCGTACAGCGACCGGAGACCCATCAGTCTGCAGTTGAATTCGGTGATCATGTGCACGGGCAGGTGGCAAGGTGGAAGGCTTGGTGAAGATGTCGTCAAATTCTGCGAGCAGTTCAGTCATCAAATCCTCAGGCTCGGGAGCAACCAAAGCACGGACAACAGCTGATCATGGCAAGACACGATATGTCCATGTCACAGGTTGGCCCTCCCAGTGGAATGACACGGTCATGTTGTCGAAGTCCCAGAGGATACGACCCAAATTACGCAACCAGCTAATACCAAGAACAATATCAAAGCTGCCAAGGGGTATGGCAAAACAGTCTGTTGCGAAGTTGTTGCTCCCCAATATGCAATGGAAGGCCACGACAAGCTCCACCACTGGCCACTTGGTTGCCATTAGCAACCATCACACGTAGGCAAGGACAAGGACGTGGGGTCAAACCAGCGCGGGCCAGAGCGCTCTCATCGATGAAATTGCGGGTCGAACCTGTATCCAGAAGCGCTGTGAAGAGTGAATTACCAATCAGAACCTCTAGCTGCAAGGTGTCGGTCACCTGGATGCTTCACAGACCGGTCATAGCTTGGATAGACACCTTCACACAGTTCTCTTCCTCGGGCAGTGTCTCAAAATCATCATTGAAAGATGTATCAACCTCAATCGAAAACAGACTGGCGCAACGGTGACCGCGCACAAACTGTTCGTCACAATTAAAGCAGAGGCCTTGCTTTCGGCATTCTGCAATCTCTGTGGGAGAGGGACGACGAAAGGTGCGGCCGGCCTGCATGGTGGCTGCTGCAATGGTTACCCCGGGTACAGTTGGTCCTCCAAGCTGTTATTTGGTGGCAGGAATCGGCAGAGATGGTCGTGTGAAGGAACGAGACGAGCGAGGAGTGGTTGCTATGGAGGATCGAGTCGGATATGCACGACTTTCATATGCAAGTGCAAGGCTGATGGCATCATCAAGGTCCTCGGGATGAGCTAGTTCCACATCTGTGCGCAAGGGCTCGGGCAGGCCCATGGTGAATAATTCCACTTCAGTCTCGACTGACTGAGGGGGCGCGAGGTGTAGCAGATGAGTGAACCGTTCCTGGTAGTCAGTGACGTTGCCATTGGACGGACAACGTGCTACAGCCCCAAGCTTATTGCTGTGTGCAGGTGGTCCAAATTTCTTGGCACACAACTGCTTAAAGAGATCCCAAGATGGGCGGCCCTTTGCTTTGGCATACTTGTGATACCATAGGTGAGCATCGCCAGTGAGATGGAATGATGCCAGCCAAACCTGACTTGCATCTGGAGTGCACTAACCTTCAAAAAATTGCTCGCCGAAGGGTCTTCCTTGCCATCAAATAGTAGAAACTCCAGCTTGGCATACTTTGGTACATGGGGCGAAACACCTGGGTGAAGCATGTCAATTAAGTGTTGGTTTGGGACGAATGATGATGGGTCGAAGTGGGCAAAGCTATATGATGGAGGCGGGTAGTTTGGAAGCTGTTGTTTTGCTGGGTCTGGAGGGATAGAGATAATTGGTTTGTTGTGCTGGATTGGGTAGGACAGGGGTACTGGTGGGGTGGAAAGTAGTATGGCGAGTAGGGCTGGTAGGGTGTTTTTAAAGGGGACATGGTAGGCACTAGCGATGGCGGATTGACGGCGGCAGTGGCTGAAAGTGAGGCGCTGGCGGAGACAGCTGATGCTACACCAGAGGATGTGATTGATTCAATAACAGAGGTAGGCAGAGGACCCAGGATCCGAGTTGACATATCACATAGTTGTTCCTGGAGGGCCGCGAGTTGCTCTTGATGCAGCACCCATGTTTTGGCGCCAGGAAGCGCGATCTCATGCTCGGTGTTGTCCCCAGGGCCAGACATGGAATCTGATACCACATTGGAACAACCTCTGGATCTAAGGGCTATTTCGTGGCCTGGAGGTGCTTGGGGGCCGACACTGCAATAGTAGAAGGTAGCAGGGATTAGAGATAGAGAACAAGGATCAGGGAAACTAGACTTTGTTGATTATTGCTTGCCTCTAAGAGCATATCCAATTGAAGATGTAGATGCAAAATAACTAACTTTTGCATCTCCGAGGCCTAAAAACCCTTCTCCAACAGATGATGTAGATGCAAAAAAATACATCTTCGCCTTCCGGAGATGTAAATTACAACAACTCGCGGTGCAAATTTGCATCTCCGCCATATGGAGAGGTAAAAACGTAACCGCCCGCCAACTGCCCAACTGTCATTCATTTCACTTCCGCGCGAACAGCCGCCGCCCGCCCAACTCCGCTGCCGGCCGAATTCGTCCAAATTCGCTGCCGTTGCCGCCCGCCCGACCCTTCTGGCACCCCGCCGCTGGTTTCGACCGCCGGCCGTCGCCGCACGCCGCGAATCGGGTGTTTTTCCGCAGCCGCTCAATTCCACTGCCACCACTCGATTCCATCGTCGCCGCCGCCCCGGCCGCATCACCGCACCGCCGCCGCCCTGCCCGCATCATCGGCGGCATCCCCGCCCCGCCCGCATCACCGGCCGCATCCCCGCACCGTCGTAGTGCCCGCATTACCAGCCGCATCCCCGCACCGCCACCGCTCGATTCCACCACCGCCGCCGCCCCGCACTCCCGTTGCCGCTCGATCCGGCCGCAGCCCCGCACCGCCGCCCGCCGCCCCACTCGCAGCCTCACCTCGCCATCCGCAGCCCCGCACCGCCGCCTCGCCCACCGCTGCCGCCTGAGTACTAGTTAAAATACAATTTTACATCTCCATTTGCATCTTCTATTGGAGTTGCTCTTTTACATCTCCGTTTTGCATCATCTATTGCAGTTGGCCCTTTTTTGGAGATGTAAATTTTTACATCTTCAAATTTGCATCTTCTATTGGAGATGCTCTAAGCTTACACTGGTAGGTCCTTTATATAGGACATGGACTAGTACTACTTTGACATACTTTGGACTCTAATAGGAATCTGACTCAAATACTACCTTACTAGAATCTGGAGACTACCAAAACATATGCATCCTTCTACGACATCGAACTGCCCTTGTCTAGCCACAGCCTAACCTGCCCCTGCTGCCTTGCGCCTTCCATAATGAATTCGTCACGAAACTACTTCCTGCTCTAGCATGTTTTGACTTTTTTTCAACATATGATTTTTGTCTTTTTAAAACAGGCATTACCTGGTAATTACATCTCGGCTACTCTAATGGTGGCCTTCATAGTAAATATACAGATCAATACTCCTCGGAAGTACTTCATAGTATATGTTCAAAATCTTGCAGATGATGACTTCTTGGAAACGAAACAGGTTGCAAGTTCATCTGTATCACCCAAATCAAGGGAGGCAAGTAATGTTTGCAAGAAAAAGAAAAGGTGCCGCACCTCCAAATGTTCAAGACTCTCTTTCCTCCCTTAGCATGTTTTTGCCTTTTGGATTAATATATTGTAGGTTATTTTTGAATAGTATCTAGAGAAATTATGTGATGGTGTATTGACTGTATTCCCCTTCTCGTGCTATTGTGTTTTTTTATGTAACATCTTATCTTAAAAAAATCTGATATTTAAGTTTGCAAGGAAAGAGAAGACAATGGAACATCAGGCCATTCTGTGAAAGAATGCAAGTTTAAAGAGATTAATGAACTGAAAGCCCAAACGAACCAAGGGTACTAAAATATGGCTCGAAGGCTGAAACCAGTGAAACAGAGCCATGGCTCGGGGTGTCAATGTCCATGCCGGTCCGTGGATCGGGAAACTTGCTTTCCGTGAATTGCGACAGCAACCGAGTTGTTGGGCTGTGTGTGTATGTGTGTGTGTGTGTGGCCCAAGGCCCACTAGTGTACATATATGTACCCTACTCTGTAGCTAGCCATGGGAGAAGGAATCCAGAAATTTCCACACAACTCTTCATGGTGTCAGAGCGGGTGCGGCTGCTGTAGCCCTCGTCGCTGCCGGCGGCGAGAGGGACGGTGGAGGTCAGGAGGGGAGAGAAGAGCAGCGTCCTGGGGTGGTCTGGGATCTGAGAGGAGCAACTGCTGGAGGAGAGTAGCCCCCCGTACTGGTGGTGGTCTGGAGCGGAGCAGGAGAGGAGCAGCTGCTGGAGGAGAGTGTCGCCCCTGCTTCTGGTGGCCTGTAGTGGAGCGGGAGAGGCAAGCTGCTGGTTGAGACAGAAGAAGGCAGCTCGTGGAAGAAGGCAGAGAAGGGGAATCCGGAGGGAGCTGCTTGGGGTAGATTTGGTCGCCTGTGACAGTGAAAAAGCAGAGACTGCTTGCTGTGTACAGAAGAGAGGTGTACTGCAAGACTGGGAGGCCTTGTCTGGTACCTTGCTGTGCTTGTTGCTCCAGTACTACAAGGTGAGTCTTGTATTGAGGCTTGTACTGCGGTTTGCCTGTGTATTTGAGTGCTGCTGCAGCAATGGGGGAAAATCAAGGACTCCAGCAAGTGCTTGAGAAGTTGGCACAACTTCTCACAGAGAAGACCGGAGGCGGATCGCCCTCTGGTAGAGAGATGATACCTCATGCTGAAACTGTGCAGAAGATTGAATTGATGCCGAATGATATTAAGTTAGAGGGGGTAAGAAATTACTTAAGTTGGTCACGAAGGGCTTTGCTGATCCTAAAGACAAAGGGGTTAGAGAGCTTTGTTGAAGGAGAATCGACTGAGCCAGTGGGCAAGGCGAGTGCAGAATGGAGGAATTGGAATACCACCAATTCATTGGTGGTGGCATGGATGTTAAATTCCCTGTCTCCGAGCATTGCTGCAACTGTTGAGACAATCTCAAATGCCGCTGAGGTATGGAAAACTCTGTCGAAGCTATACTCTGGGAAAGGGAATGTGATGTTGATGGTGGAGACACAAGAGAGAGTTAGTGATCTGAGACAGGGGGAGCACACTGTAATGGAGTATGTTGCTGAGCTGCAGCGATTATGGGCTGATCTAGATCACTTCGACCCTCTCGAGTTGCCACATGCAGATTGCATATCTACTGTTAAGAAGTGGATTGAACGTAGGCGAGTGATCCAATTCCTCAAGGGTTTGAACTCAGAATTTGAGGGAAGACGCGCTACTATGTTCCACCAACCCACTCTCCCCACTTTGGAGGAAGCTATAGCAGCAATTGCACAAGAGGAGGTCAGACTGAAGGTGATGAAGAACAATATAACAACTCCATCTCGTCCTGCCTTCATAGTAAGGAATAGTGAGACCAGGGAGTGTTTCAACTGTGGTGAGATAGGGCACTTGAGTCGTGATTGTCATGCCCCGTGCGGGGCTACCCGCGGAAGAGGGAGAGGAAATGGCCGAGGTGGAACAAGAGGAGGTAGAGGTCGAGGATATAGGATTGGTCACAAAGCAAATGTGGCGGTCCATGAAGATGAATCCTCTGACAAAGTTGAGTTCTCTGTAAAAGAGTTAGAAGAGTTGAGGAAGTTGAAAAGGAAGATGGAGAATGCGGGGAATAAAGGCCAAGGAGACATCACATTTGGTGATTTTGCTCACTTTGCTTATGCCAATGAAGGTAATTGTGCCCACACATCTACTTCCTCACTAGTATCACAACCAGATTGGATCCTTGATTCAGGTGCATCTAAACATGTTGCGGGCACATCGAATGAGTTTGAGTCATATACTCAACATCCACCCACACGTAAGGAAACTATCCAAACAGCCGATGGCACCTCACAGCCCGTTAAAGGCGTTGGCACAATACAATGCACACCACTTATTAAACTTTCATCGATTTTGCATGTTCCTGCTTTTCCGGTCAATCTTGTGTCAATGAGTGCTTTGATAGACGATTTGGATTGTCGAATAATAGTTGACCGGAAAATATGTATAGTTCAGGAGAGGCGAACAGGGAGGAAGCTTGGGACCGCAACCAGACATAATGGGCTATGGTACATGGATCGTGAGGATACAAACACCGCAACGTCTACCGTGTTAGCAGTGATGATGGGAGAGAAAGAAGCTACTGTGATACTTCTACATTGTAGAATGGGACATATGTCTTTTGATAAAATGAGCAAAGTATATCCTGATGTAATGTGTGGGGTGGATAAGAGTAAGCTTTTGTGTGACGCTTGTGAGTTTGGCAAACACACAAGGAAGTCTTATGTAAATAGGGGGATTAGGAGTATATCTCCCTTTGTGCTTGTTCATTCAGATGTGTGGACATGTGCTGTTATCTCTGTTAGTGGAATGAAGTACTTTGTTACATTTATTGATTGTTACTCTCGCATGACATGGGTATACCTTATGAGGCACAAGGATGAGGTGTTCAAATGTTTTCTGGATTTTTATGCCTATGTGAAGAATCAGTTCAACACACAAGTTCAAATGATCCGGACAGATAATGGGACAGAGTATGTGAATAAGGAATTTGGTGCTTTTCTGTCAGCACAAGGTATATTGCATCAAACCTCTTGTCCAGATACACCTCCTCAGAATGGAGTGGCAGAAAGGAAAAATCGCCACATCTTAGAGGTGGCTCGGTCATTGATGTACACGATGAACGTGCCAAAATTCTTATGGAGTGAGGCTGTGATGACAGCTACATATCTCATTAATCGCATGCCATCAAGAGTGATTGGAATGAAGTCTCCATGCGAAATGCTGCTACGTGAGAACAAATTTGTGGTTCCACCCAAGGTATTTGGATGCACTTGTTTCGTTAGGGATCATAGACCCTCAGTGGGGAAGCTAGATCCACGTGCAGTGAAGTGCATCTTTATACCCATCGGGACAGAAAGGCTACAAGTGTTGGAGCCCGAGTGAGCGACGCACATTTGTGAGCATGGATGTGACGTTCAGAGAATCTGAGCCATATTATGGTGAGAGGACTGACCTTAGCTCATTGTTTGATCTTGAACCCCCTAATGTTGATGGTGATGGTCGAGAGGGGGGACATGAATCAAGTAGCGAGGAGGGTGAAGAAGCAAGGAGGTCAAAGGTAGTAATTGGTTCCATTCCATGTCCGGTGAATGAACCAACAAGTGAGCAAGCATGGAGACGAGTAAATGAAGAAAAAAACCTACAGGTGTATACGAGGAGAAACCAAAGGAAGGTTCTCGCAGAACAGCAACAACCTGTAGAGCATGTTGAGTTGCAACACTTGGAGCAGCAGGTACAATCGGTAGAACAAGAAGGACCTGAAATAGGTGATATTGTCAATTCCACTCCATCAACAACTGATACACCATGCAACACACCCACTCCATCTGGGAAAGATAGCTCTCTTGAGTTGCCAATTGCTTTGCGGAAGCTAACTCGCATCAAGGCCGGAAAGCCTCCATCAAGGTATGGCTTTGAGCATGACATAAGCAATTATGTATCTTATGAATCTTTGTCCCCTGCATATAGAGTTTTTGTTTCATCACTACAATCAGTGGAAATTCCAAAAGACTGGAAAACCGCAAAGCAAGATCCAAAGTGGCATGATGCTATGATTGAGGAATTGAATGCCCTTGAAAAAAATAGAACTTGGGAACTTGTACATCTTCCTGAGGGAAAGAAGGCTGTTAGTTGTAAATGGATATACACAGTGAAGCAGAATCCAGAAGGGAAAATCGAAAGGTACAAGGCAAGACTAGTTGCTAGAGGATATAGTCAAACATATGGGATTGACTATGATGAGACTTTTGCACCGGTGGCAAAGATGAGCACAGTGAGGATCCTGATCTCTTACGCGACTAATTTTGGGTGGCCTTTACATCAGTTAGATGTTAAAAATGCTTTCTTGCATGGCGACCTACATGAAGAGGTGTACATGGAGATTCCGCCTAGTTTCTCCACTCCTAGGACCGCCGGAAAGGTGTGCAGATTGAGAAAGTCACTATATGGGCTCAAGCAGTCACCACGAGCGTGGTTTGACAGGTTTAGGCATGCGGTATGTCATATGGGGTATAAGCAATGCAATGGTGATCACACGGTGTTCTATCGACACGCAGAGCGTAGGATTACAATCCTTGCAGTATATGTGGATGATATCATAATCACAGGAGATGATGACATAGAGATATTGCGATTGAAGAAGAACCTAAGCAAGGAATTTGAGGTGAAAGATCTTGGCCACCTTAGATACTTCCTAGGCATTGAAATTGCAAGGTCTCCAAAAGGGATAGTTCTCTCTCAAAGAAAGTATGTTCTGGACTTACTTAGTGGCACAGGTATGCTTGGATGTCGGGCTGCATCAACACCTATTGATCAAAACCACAAGCTTTCTGCGCAGTCAGGAGAACCAGTGGATAGGGAGAATTATCAAAGGCTTGTTGGGCGACTCTTATACTTATGCCACACAAGACCTGACATTTCCTACGCTGTGAGTGTGGTAAGCAGATACATGCATGATCCTAGGAGTGGCCATCTAGATGCAGTACACCATATCTTGCGATATCTAAAAGGTAGTCCAGGGAAGGGGCTATGGTTTAAGAAGAATGGCCATTTAAATGTAGATGGTTATAGTGATGCTGATTGGGCGAGTTGTCTTGATGATAGAAGATCTACTTCCGGATATTGTGTGTTTGTTGGAGGGAACCTTGTGTCATGGAGAAGCAAGAAGCAATCAGTTGTATCAAGATCGACGGCTGAAGCGGAATACAGGGCTATGTCATTAGGCCTTAGTGAAATGTTGTGGGTAAGAAATCTTCTAACAGAACTGAAAGTGATGAGAAGGGGCCCTGTGAAGGTGTGGTGCGATAATAAATCAGCTATCAACATAGCCAACAACCAAGTCCAGCATGATAGAACAAAACATGTGGAGATTGATCACTTCTTTATTAAAGAGAAGTTAGATGAGGGTATAATAGAATTAAATTATGTAAGCTCAGGGAACCAAGTAGCAGATAGTCTAACTAAGGGTTTAGGTGTCAAAGAATGTAATTTAGCATGTAACAAGATGGGAATGATAGATATCTATCATCCATCTTGAGGGGGAGTGTTGGGCTGTGTGTGTATGTGTGTGTGTGTGGCCCAAAGGCCCACTAGTGTACATATATGTACCCTACTCTGTAGCTAGCCATGGGAGAAGGAATCCAGAAATTTCCACACAACTCTTCACGAGTTAATGCATGGATGGGGTGCAGGATACAATTATCTCCTACCTCATGCACGTGGATCCTTCCAGGGAGAGCGGTGGCCTCGGAAGGTAGGTGCTGAAGATGGAGTTTTTGATGCAGCCAATTAGATTGCTCGAATATGACCAATTTCTATGTGTTCTGAGTGAATTTTTTTTGCGGGTGACCAATTTCTATGTGTTCCGAGTGATTTCGATAGTGTACCCTGATATGGATCTTACATTTTGCCGATTTTGTTACGCAGTACATGCTGAAAGAGGTGACTGACAGCTCCGATGGAGCCTCTGCACTACCCAGTCATTGCACTGGTTATGGAACAGCTGGTGCCCATGAGGAAAGTGAGTGCGGACGGGGAGATCTGTGTGGCAGAGGCGGCGACGAATGCATTCGCTGCAAGGATCTGAGCAGCCGATTAAGCAGGACGACCCGAAAGCTCCTGGGGTGGACGAGAAGGTATGGCATTATGCAGATGTGCAATTTGTAGGGACACATTGGGCTATTCATATGTAAAAGCGAGACAGTATATGAGTGGTGATTTTTTTGAATGATTTCATATGTAAGTGGAAAATTGTAGCAACCAGGAACGTGCTGTGTTCGACCCACCAAAATTGGAGGAATCAGTCTTGTTTGCTGTGAACTATGGACATAGTCTACCCCTGAGTAAAGAAAGTGTCAGATTTAGTATAACAGTTTTGTGCTCTTGTTGATCCTGATTGTTGTCTGGTATTTGATTCTAAGCCTTAAGTATGAAAAGAATGGACAAATTAATAAGTTAGCTCGTACATTTGTTAAAATCTGTTGCGTGATCTGAACTGCATGGCTGTAGCAATGCATCCTGAGTAAACTGTTGTGCGGCGCACCAGAGTGTTCAATTTTTTTGTTCTAAAATGACTTGTGGTGTTTATGTGATATATTACACCTGACACTCGTTGTTTACATGGATTATTTTGCAGAGTGGGGATTGGTGCTGCCGCATCAGGCAGGATGTTGTGTCCTAATCGAGCTAATGCACTCGAGAAGGCGATTTGCGGTTTTGCCGAAAATCCTGGAGACAATTTGATAGTTTCAAAATTGGGTACAAGCTTTGATCTGCTCGCTGCAATCTTGGCAGGGAATCACCGGCAACGGCAGATGAGGAAGAGGTAGACATCGGGTAGTGGAAGAGCACCGTCGATCTGGTTTCTCTTAATGGACTGCAGATGAGTGACCGATCTGGCCGGAGTTGGATTTAGCCGGAAGGCGAGGGAAAAGTATATGGTGCACCGCTGCTTGTGGTGCTGCCGGTGCACCGGACGTCGTAGCGTATTAAACAATGTTTCAAAAAATCTGGAAAAAAATGGAGCACATTGACACAACATTGGTCTATGTTGTCGCAAAATTTCAAATCAAAATTCAAAATACTTGACAAGATACAAAATGACAATTTTAGCCGAAAATCCAAATCGGTGTCCAGGCTCATCTGCTCCTGGTCAGAAAAAAATTTGAAACAAATACTACGAAAATTCAAAAAAATCTAATTTTTTTGTGTGGTAGATAATTTGATGCGCAACTCATTTGAATACCTAAGCAGCTCTCGTCAAAAAAGACAAACCGGGTCAAAACAGTGTGTGAACAGTAAACTTTTTTGTATTTTTTGCAGAGAGCTACTCAATTGTCCAAATGAGTTGAAATTTGCAGCGAACCTCACGCATCAAATTATCTATCACCCAAAAAATTTGAATTTTTTTGAATTTTTTTAGTATTTGTTTTGATTTTTTTGTCAGCGGGGGGTGCAGCTGAGTCCGGGAGCAAAAAACGCCGCACTCAATTTTAGCATCAATCTGATAATGGGCCAAATTTAAAGCCCAACTTCTGTTGTATACTATTCAATGTAGATTTTGTGATTTTTGTACCTTGAGAAATATTTTCAATTTTGAGTTGAATTTTTGCGACGACATAGACGGATGTTGTGTGAATGTGCTATATTTTCTTCCAATTTTTTTTTGAACATTTGTGAACAAGCTACGGGCATCCGGTGCACCGGTAGCACCACAAGCACCGGTGCACCAGATACTTTCCCAAGAGGCGAGGCATGCACTAGAAGATAGTAACTGCAACAATGACAATAAATAATATTTTTTTGAGAGAGGTGACAATAAATAAATTTTTTGAGGGAATGACAATAAATAAATAAAATGAGCAGTATAACAATAATATATATTTTGAGGAATATGACAATAAATAAATGGGTTGTTAATGTTCTGTTAGTCAAAAATCTCTCCGTTCACGGTCCATTTCATGACTGACTTCCGAGCCATGGCTTCATGTTACTTGTAGCCAGATGTGGGCAATGGGTCATGCAGAAATTAATAATACGTCAACTATACCTGGGCCTATACGTGTTGGTTTTAGGATCTCGGTGTGTGTGGACGAGGCAGATAACGTGTGCTCAAGAGCAGAATAGCAGCTTCGGCAGATGCATGTCTTGTTGATTAGTAGTAGTATCATTTAGAAGCTTCCTAGAGGGGCTGATCTTGCCGACTTGCCCCACTTGCCGCCAATGTATACCACTATAGTATCTGAGATGTTTTGCTGTTCAGATGCATGGATGCATGCCAATTAATTACTACCTATGTAAAACAGTGATCTAAAATGTCCTATAAAAGTTTACGGACGGAGTAATTAATTAGGTCTATCCCATTAGCCAATAAAATTTCTGTTCTTTTGTGTAATTGTCAGATTTATTAGTATTTTCTATTCCCAACTCTCAATTTGATGTCATGAATCTGAAAAAATGCTTTATTTTTCGTTTACGTTTCCTTCCGGTTTGTGGTGGTCAATGCATGTAGAACGTGCAGATTTACCAAGAATTTTTCTTTTAGTTCTTTTTTATTGTTATTATTATTAGGTCACTAATGAATCATTAAAAAAGAAAAATAAAATTTTAAAAGGAATAATCAAAATTGTAAAAGAAAACTTGTGAACTTGAAAAAATTTCATGAATTTGAATAGGGTTATACAAACTATTCACGGAAATGGAAAACGTTCATTGTTTTTTAGAAAAGTTAATGATGACAAAGTTCATAGGTTTGAAAAAATATATCATGAATTAAAAAGCTCGTGAAATTTAAAGAAGTCATAATTTTCTAAATATATTATAAAAAGTGAAAAAGACATGAATTTGAAAAACAATCCTAACCTAAAACTTCATGTTTCACGATTTTTTTTCAAAAAGTTCACGCACTAAAACGTTCACGGATTTTTAAGTTCATAAATTTGGGGAAAAATCTATGAATTTGAAAATTGTTCATAAAAAATAAAGGAAAACTTAAATAATGGAAACCTAAAGAGAAAGAGAATCAAAAAGGATGAAAAAAGCAAAGGAAAAAGACCCTGGCCCAGCCTACTATGAACATGGGGGTGTGCACCCCGTACGAAATGCCCTAAACCGGCGCTTGCAGCACCGAATAGGGATTGGCGAGTCCTACCATGGCTTATCATCATGTTTACGTCGTGTAATTTGTTTCTTCCTTTTTTATTCACATTTTAGTTTCTCCTTATTTATTTATTTTTTACTTTTGTATGTATTTCTAAATATTCTATATTATATATATATATATATATATATATATATATATATATATATATATATATATTACATAGAATACTTTACATGAAATTTTAATCTTCTGTATGAAAAATCTTAATCATGTGCATGAAAAATATTTTAGAAAAATGCACGTGACATTTAAAAATGTTATACAATGTAAAAGAATGTATGTGTAATTAAAAAAATGATTCATACATTGAAAATGTTTGTTACATTTAAAAAATGTTTAACTTGTTTAAAAATGTGCGTGACATTAAAAAAAACGTTTGTACAATGTAAAAAGTGCATAGTTCAGAAAAAATGTTTTATTATTTAGAAAATTTCCCAGGGTGTATTAAAAAAAGTGATTTGTAGAAAATGTTATATATGTATTTAAAAAATGTGAAATATTTATAAACAATTTTTTTAGTTGTATAAAAAATATAGAACATGTATGAAAAAGTAAACATCTGATGACCTGCAAGTGCAGAGGGCTGTTGTAGCACTTTCGTGATAAGTAAGTGCCGAACCCATAAGGAGCTGATAGGAAGGCATCAAAGATCCCACAACTACGTTGTCACTTCACGCGGCTACATACGCACCCAAACCAGAGTTTGGAAATAGTATACTCTATAACTACGTTGTCACTTCACGCAGGTACGTACACACCCAAACCGGAGTTTGGAAATAGTACTCTATAACTTGCTAGGGAAACTAGATAAAAATGGTGTTTAACTAAACTACGAACAAGAAGGTAAACGGTAATAAAAATATACTACGTTCGTGATGAAGGTGCTTGAGTAGCAAAGTGTTCTCTAGGACTCCGGAGTCATCACCATAAATATGACCCATGCAACTAGTGCGGAGCAAACGCTCTCTTTCGTATCCTCTATCAACCCTTCAGATGCATAAGTGGGCGGTCCCCGGTACAGGACATGTTGTACTCTAACGTAGACTTCATGCCACATACGCCACCAACCGTTGCGTCCGCACGTTGGTTATCACAAACAGTCAATTAAGTGAGGTTTTGCTATCACCTCGAATTCCCTCAACATCCTAACCCATACAGCGATAGTAGTTCCTCCACGGCCAATCACGGCAAAAGTGTGAGTGAGGCCTTCTCTCAACACTCGCGAGAATACTAACTTGAACATGAACAAGAGCATATTGGATCACTTAGGAATCATAATGATTCTAATCATAAAGTAGTTCATCTATATCCTTGAGAAGAAATACATCTACTCAAACATAAAGGAGAGAGTCAAGTTACAAGCTAGCCTAGAGTCGGTGAAGAGAGAAGGCATGGCGGCGCCGGTGATGATGATGGCGGCGGTGTCCACGGTGATGATGATGGGGGTGGCGCCGATGGAGGTGCCGACGCGGTGGAAATGGCACCGTCCTGAAGGCCGGTGCTCGCGATGGTGGAGCCCTCTCTTCTTCCCTTGATCTTGTCCCTTCCTCTATAGTGGTGATGGAGCAGCAATGGAGATGGAGATGGTTGTGTTCTTAGTGAATGGCTGGTGCAGACGACGGCTAGGGTCGTAGATGATATATAAGGTGCCTCCTTAGCCTCCTCCCTTGATGGGATGCATCCAAGGGCTTTGGATGAGCCTTATCCTCTTGCAATTTCTTCTTTACGAGCCAAGGATCTCGTGGGATTGAATGGGGACGAAGTCGGTGAAGAATCCCATCTAGAGAGGCAATTTCCGACTTGTGTGCACGTCATACGACCAGCCAAACGAGCGGCCACGCTGGCATGGAACACCGTCTTTTATTCTGACCTTCTATGGTAAAATGGCCGCCATTTCTTCGTACGAACTCGAAATTTGATGTTCTTGGGCTCGTTGGATTCGTATGAACGACACCGATTCATTCGTGGTCTTAGATATTGATTTGGAGGAGTTAAAATAAACACTTTTTCCGACCTCCGGAATGGCTAAGTATGCCCCCTGGGTGACTCCGTATTGAACCCATCCTTGGTCCTTTCACCGTGCTTGGTCGTAGGTTGCTCCAAAACACCTCTAGACACAAGAAAAGAAAGAAACCTAATAAAAAACAAATAAAATACTAAATGTGCAATGCTCACAAGGGAAAGTGTAAATACCGGTAATCATGTATAATGGACAACTATTTGGTTCAATGCGACATAATATATGAAGAGAACATGCAACAAATGAGCTCTAGAAATGCGTAAAATATAGAGCCATCACCTCCCCACAGTTATAACTTGATCGTTCTCGAGTAAGAAGGTTGACTACCAAAAGCTCATTGCTACCAACCCTAAAGCATACATTGAACCAAACCCCAAAAGTGATATCCATGTTCATCATGCAAGCATGCAAAAGTTAACCAGCAAGGGAGTAACACAAGTTATCCTCTTAGTTACATTGCCATGGAGGTCAAGATAGAGGAAAATATTTTTGTGGAGCCCAAATTCCCATTATCAAAGGTCTAGAGAGATGGTCAATATTATGTTAGGAACACAGCAGTAACTATCATAAACAAAAGAAATCAAGCATTAGTGATCGCTTCAAAAACACCAACCCGAGGCTTACCAGGTATAATAGCAAGATCGACTGCCTGTGTTATTCAACCGCTCAACTACCTATGCAACACTGAGTGCAAGCCTATGCCTCACACCTAATGGAAAAACAAAAAATGGTTCGGGTTTTGAGAAGTCAAAAACAAAGAAAGTCTTGCATCAACGCAGCTGTCCACCAGGCTATGGAGAAGGCCTTATGATCGATGTCAAGCAAGGAGTAGGGATCGCCATGCAACTAGGATGCATATTTATCTATGAATATGTGAAAGCTCTCCAAAGGACTAAGTGGGGGTGCATCGAACTTGTTTTCTCATGAAGATCTTGAGCTTTTGAAGATACTCGTCATTGGAATATAGAAGCAAAGTTCTATAATGTAGGTTCCCCACTAGTATGAAACATGAAGCTCATGAAACTTCTACTTGACCATGCATGAAGTGGTGCTACTTCGCAGCACAAGTCTATACTAAAAGGATAATGGTGTTGATCCTTCTCTCTCCCTCTCCTTTTTATTTTTCTCTTTTTTATTTTTCTCTTTTTGTGGCACCTCTGCGGTGCATCTTTTGTCTCTCTATTTATGGGAGGAGCAACACCTCAAATTTATGAACACTAGACTTTACAATGACTCACTTCAACTGAATGTAATCATAAGTCAAAATTGAAACATGAGAGGAACTCTCTGATGAATGGCACCGGCAGTGTACTAGTATGTGCAATGATCTGGTGTAGCATAGATATCAAAAATCAGACAAGCCATGAAAATATTGAGCTAGCCATACTATAATCATGGAAGGCAAATGAAAACATGTCTCTAATCATGTAATGTAATATGGCATGGTGATATGCTCGGAATGGCTATGAAAATTCCATGTACGTAGGTATGGTGTCTATTTTGTGGGGACGGGGTGTTTTTATGTCTAGGATAACGAGAGAAAGTCCTTCCATGGGTTTGGATGTACCTGTGAAGTGTGCGCCAAGTCTCAATGTGAGAGTGGGTAATGCACGGTACCATAGAGGCTAGAAAATAAAAGATGAACAGAAGTGTAATGGATTCGAACTTGCTTTAGTCAATAAGAACTCAAATACCACACAAGAGTATCACAGTGTCATGTTGCATAAGACTCAAAAGGTAAGTACCCTGAGGAGATAGTTTAGCGGAGATACACCCCGTTGCGCGTCCTGGATCAACCAAAGATGTTGGGTTCATCAGCAAAAAGCCTCTACAATCATTCAATCGCTAATCAATCCACCACTAGAGTCCCTAACTTAAGTTATTAGGTGAAAGAAAGGCACCAGTTCAAAGGACTCCTTTATTGGGTTTTTGATAAAAGAACATGGCATTTTTTCCAGAAGATAACAAGATTCTCACATGCTTAGTAAAACAAATGGAAAGCAAGCATGTCAAAACAGAGAGACACACAAATGCATGAAAACCTTATGATGAAGAACATTGCACAAGACATTACACATGTAAAAGTAACCTCCCCACGCTTAGAACTAAACTAGGGAAAATTACAAAAGTAAAGAGGAAGTGCAGTTACTAAAAGACAGTGCGAGAAGTGGTTACCTACCCAAGCTTACTTCTAAGCAAGGGTTAGAAACTTTTACCATTGACGCGCATAAGACCTATCTTTTAATAGGCATAGACCTTGCTTCAACTGATCTCCTGGTCGTGGTCTAGCGGCTGCCCTTTGACAGAACCTGTTGAAAATGAACTAAAAAGAAAACAACGTATTTTTGTGTTTTTGTTGTTTTTCATCTTTTTTTGTAGCACAAAGGATTAGCAACACAAGTGATAGAAACATAAGCCTCACAATGATCGGTTCACAATGACCGTTGGCCGCCGCTCCGTGGCCGGGGAACCGCTCGCACATCGTCGCGACTGGGATGGGGTGGGGAGAGAGGAGAGGTTCGTCGGCGGCGGCGGAGAGAGAGAGGAAGAGAGCACGACATCTGTGGCCAGCGGCCGGGGGCACGCTTTTTATAGCTGCCGGGGAGACATGTGTACGCCGCGCCGCCCATGAAGAGATGCCCCATGGTGAGGAATCAATGGAAGGTTGACCGACGACAGCCTTGGCATTGATTCCCGTTAGGAAACCGAGGCATTCTGAGGACGATGAGGCAAGTGTCGCTGACTCGGCGGGCCCACAGCTCTTACGCGCCAAAACCGCTTTGCCCGGCGCTCCCGAGCACCCCCCAGCGCACCGGGTTCGGCTTGGGTCCGTCGGCGCCAAATTTGGCCCGAGCCAACGAAAATTGGGTTTCTGGGGGCGCGGCTGGGCCGATTTTTGTGCGTCGGCGCGAAAAAAATCGCCTGGGGAGGGCGTGTTGGGGGCGCGGCTGGAGATGCTCTAATGTCATGCCACCAAGATTATGTGGTAAATTTTTTGGCATGTTTGATGGAAGTTTGGACACACACCCCTCACAAACTGAAGCACCTCACTAGAAGGCTTGTGGTTCCGAGAGGGAACAATGCATGTTTGATGACGAACGAAAGATAACTTCCTCTTACGGCCTTCAAATTTTTCTACATTTAACATGCACTAATACAACCGCAATTTTAAATTTGGAAAATTCTAGGGGTCATTTGACCTTTTAAAGACATTTAAGTGATTTTCTAGCCATTTAATGACCATAATTCAAATTTGAACTACATTTACATGCAACAACTAACCATAACGGTTAAAAATCATATTTGTGTACTTGTGTGCGAGTTAATTCCATGTGTAGTAAGTTAGAAGGAATTTTCAAACATATTTGTGTCACGGCCTGGACACATGCATGGAGTGCCATGGCATTTAAATTCCAAAATATTAAAAAATGCTCAGAAAACATGAAACCTTGCTTGATGTAATGTCATGCCACGAAGATGATGTGGTTAAAGAGTTGGTCTGTTTGACGAAAGTTTTGACACACACCCCTCACGAACCGGAGCAACTCACTAGAAGGCTCGTGGTTCCGAAAGGGAACAATGCATGTTTGATGACGAACATGAGATAGCTTCCTTTTATGGCCTTCAATTTTTTTTCCACATTTAACATGCACTAATACAACTGTCATGGGAAATTTGGAAAATTCTAGGGGTCACTTGACATTTTAAAGACATTTAAGTGATTTTGTAGCCATTTAATGACCGTAATTCAAATTTGAACTACATCTACATGCAACAGCTAACCATAACGGTTTGAAAAACCATATTTTTGTGTACTTGTGTGCGAGTTAATTCCATGTGCAGTAAATTGGAAGGAATTTTCAAATATATTGGTGTCATGGCCTGGACACATGCATGGGGCGCCATGCCATTTAAGTTCCAAAAAATTGAAAAATGACCAGAAACACATGAAATCTTGCTTGACGTAATGTCATGCCACCAAGATGATGTGGTAAAAAAATTGACCTGTTTGACAAAAGTTTGGACATACACCCCTCATAAACCGGAGTAACTCACTAGAAGACTCGTGGTTTCGAGAGGGAACAATGCATGTTTGATGACGAACGAGCGATGGCTTCTTCTTATGGGCTTAAAAAAATTATACAGTTAACATGCACTAATACAACTATCATGTCAAAATTTGGAAAATTTCAGGGGTCATTTGACCTTTTAAACACATTTAAGTGATTTTCTAGCCATTTAATGACCGAATCCAAATTTGAACTACATCTACATGCAGTGGCTAACCATAACGGTTTGAAAAAATTATTTGTGTACTTGTGTGCGCGTTAATTCCGTGTGCAGTAAACTGAAACAAATTTTCAAACATATTGGTGTCATGGTTTGGACACATGCATGGAGTGTCATGGCATTTAAATTCCAAAAAATTAAAATATCATTAGATGATGTAAATATATGGTGTTCAAAAAAGAAAAATGTAAAGATCTGGCAAGACAACCGGGCCCCACACGGTTGGCACTCTATTTCGTGCCTTGAGGTTTGGAAGGGTGAGTAGCGCGGGTTATTAATCAGACACAATTTTGTATTGGAAACCGTCAGCTATTAAGGTCACACACGGCTTTTGCTGGGGGAATCATGTGGAATTCAAACTAAAGTATTCATAAGTTCCGGCGACCGGCGTGTGTACTGTTCCCATCGATCTAGATTCCAACCACCAATAAATACTACCTTGCTCACGTCGTCCCGCCTGCATTCTCATCTACATCCTCCCCTCGCTCGCCATCTCTCTCTCTCTCTCAAATCTTGGCCATGGCGCCGCTGAAATGCCCATGCGCCGATGAGGAGGCGCCGCCCCCCGAGGATGCTCAGTCGAAGAGCAGTGATGAGGAGGACCCCTACGCGCCGCCGGACGAGGTTGCGCC